>NW_011356221.1:472857-475510 GCF_000735185.1 Notothenia coriiceps
AACGGTTACGTCATGACACAAACGATGACGCAATGACGCAGCACCAGTCGGACTCTGGGCGGTGTGAAAAGGGCCGGAGCTAAACCGAAGAACCGGTTCTGAACCTGAAAAGCTCTAGCACGGAGCTTGAACCGGAGTTGCGTTGGTGTGAATGAGGTATATGTCCATGTGCTTATATATACAATCTATGGTTGGTAAATAGATTGCAGAAGATCCTATAAACCCCTTTTGCATATATTTGCTGCCATAACAGTTTGTTTCCAGTAAAACTCAAGGTACTGAGACTGCCAAGGCACACAGNAGCTGTGAGGGGTTTCCGCGCGGTTTGGCTTTATGAAGCAGGCACTCAAACGGTTACGTCATGGTGCAAACGATGACACAATGACGCAGCACCAGTCGGACTCTGGGCGGTGTGAAAAGGGCCGGAGCTAAACCGAAGAACCGGTTCTGAACCTGAAAAGCTCTAGCACGGAGCTTGAACCGGAGTTGCGTTGGTGTGAATGAGGTATCAGTAAATCCCAAGCCAGTGCTTTTTTTATTCATTCAATCACAGCTATTTATAAAGTGATGTGAACTTTCCCTGCCCTTTGCCCCTGAACGCATCAGTATTGACATCAGTTAGACAACTCTACACCGACACACTCCAACCTTCGGCTGCACGTGAGTATCCTTCCATCACTGAAGGTATACAATTGATTTCCATTCAGTATTTGAAGGTGTGTTACATCTGACTAGCGCCCTTTCATTGACCAGGTCATACTATATTCATGGTGGTGGGAATTTCATGAATTGTGAAAATGTGCTGTGGGTTAGTGTAAGTACCCTCCAGACTGACCTTTGCCTTTATTAGATGGATGCCTGAGGCGAGATATAGGGCCTTTATGGTTGGAAGAGATGGGGATGACAGATGGGTTTGCTTTCAGACATACATTATATTATTGTTTCATAGTTCACCTGAATAATTATTTCATTTCTAAAGTGCACAGTTTTAACAATATTGAAAGGAAACTAGATTTGATGTATAAAATCAAAATGGAGAAGTGTTAAATGCATGTTCTTGATATCTATGGTCAAATCCTACTTATATTATCATGGCATATACAGTACATGAATTGCTATATACATTTGGTATTATGATTGCACATGAATGAATACATCTTAGACCACATCATCAAAATCGTATGTGGTTTTACAGAACCCAAGAGCATGCTTCATTCAAATATTATAACAAATATGTCTATTTTGAGAATAGAAACTATGGTGACGGTTAGAGAAAGATCAAATACAAATACAGTCGGGTTTGAATTATCATGTACTTTATAGAGTTAATTATGTTCAGTTGTTCAAATGATCTAGTCCTGATGAAGTCCTCGTTAAAGGTGTTGTTGGACTGCATTATGATAAGTGGCACTTATTTTCCATTTGACACATAAAGGAGGGCATCATTCTAAATATAATGCAAAGTATTATTGCGTTGCATTAGATTTCACATGTCTACTACGTGGTATACTGTTATGTGGTAGGGTTTTACATATATATTTATTTAAATGCTGCTTTGATCGTGTTTGGCATATTCTGCTGTTTGGCATGTTGTTTATGAAGTATTGTGTTTTCTGTTTGCTATTACCTTGTTCTAGTTTTCCTCATGTTTTATTTCATTGCATTGCATCAATTTATATTACGTTGTTTTATACATGATTAAACTCCATTGTTTGACTGTAATAATATTACAGAACATTGCGTGCCATGCTGTGTCGTGTAGTACTGCTGTAACTTGAAAGCCGTTATGCACCGTCTTTAATTTTTTTTTTAATGTGTCTAGCACATCTCAGTGTTTCATTACATACCGTTGCATTGTATAGTCAGCGAGCAGGTGTATAAAGGCCTGAAGGATTACGCTCATCCTCAGAAGAGGTGCCAGAAGTGGGCCTCCAGGACACAGGGCCTGGGCTAATCTGGTTATACAACCACACTATTGTTGGTCACCGAGTCGTTTAAGTGCTGCTAGCTTGAAGAGGTATTAGTGACATCATCGCAAGCTGTCCAGTGTTCACAGGATTACAGCTTGTTAGCGCTTTTGTTAAAAGTAAATACACAACGGCTTAATGTTGTGTACTGTAATTGTCAAAACACGGCAGGAGTAAATACACACCACAAAGCAAATAGATAGATAGAATAGATGGTCTATATACAATACATACATACATACATACTGTGTGTACACATATACCCTACACACACACACACACACACACACACACACACACACACACACACACACACACACACACACACACACACACACACACACACACACACACACAGCTCCATCCACCAGTCACTAATTAATTGGATGAAATAGCAAGGCATATTGATTTACCAATGACACGGACTCAGGGTTTCAAGATCACAGTGCATGCAGATTTGCACAAGTGTTTGTGTGTGTACTCAGTTTGTGTGTGAGTCTTTGTGTGTTTGTTTGTGTATGCACAGTGGTGTGTACAGTATAAGTGTCTTATCTGGGCCAACCACCCTCCATTTCCATGTTTGGGCTCTTGGATCGCAGGCCCCACCGGTGATGTGGGTGTCATGTGCATAAAACGCCCCCCCCACCCCAACCACACACCACTGACGACTCGACCGACGACACAAC
>NW_011356221.1:475540-500137 GCF_000735185.1 Notothenia coriiceps
CCCCCCAAACCCACACACCAGTTTCAGGGATGATAATATCCCATGTCCCTTAGTATAAAGCAGCCTGTTCCACTTTGAGAGCTGAAGTGGTGGCTGGGTCTAGCCACTGAGGTATTTTAATGAGATTCCATGACGTTTCTGTTCAATCTGGCTCCCTCTAATAGTGCTTTGGCAAAGAAGTGGTGTGGGAAGTAAAACTGCACCCTGGAAATCAGAGTCATGTGTGCCAGGTGGTGGAAGTGACTTACAGGCCTTGCGACAAAGCTAATATACTATAATGGCTTCCTCCATCTTGAACAGTTAAATCCAAAGGCAGAACTAATATTGCCTTTACTTGTACAGGAGAATTCACAGATTGCGGATATGTTGATTCAACATTCAAAAAGGTGATGGTTCTGCACATTTAACCAAGATGGTTTCAGTTCTCAAACTGTAAACATTCCATAAACGTGGAGAGAGCTGACAATAAATGGTTTATGATTTTTTTTGGTAAGTGCTGACCATGTCTTATGTTGGCGTGGATATAAGGAATTGGCTTGGTTCTATGTTGCCGTACATTTTTCCTCTCAGAAAGTGTTAAGTATGTGGTAATGGTAACATGTCCAGTCATCACATACCAACATGGCTGCAATACATCGATTTTTACAGCTAGCTACAGACCATTAAGAGTAAAACACCAACAGGGCCAAGCAGAATACTCTGGAGAAAGGCTTCAGCATACTGTCTGTTTACTCTTTGCACAAGATAAAGTAATAAATGTAGATAGAAATACTTGTGGTGTGGGCAGTGTAGCGTATATTTGCTATTGGGCATGTTAGTGAGTCTCCAGAGAAGTGATGTGAGGTTAAGCAGAGAAAAGAAATCGTATATAGGACAGGGAGGTAGTGAGAGAAAGAAAGCTGACTGTGGCTGGCTTTGAGACACAAAGCCCTTAATTACACTGTACAGGCATCACAGGAATAGCAGTCCGCCCGGCTGTAATGGGATCCAGATGAGGGAATTATACCATTTCCTGACAAAATTGCTTCAAGATGGGGGACAACGCTACTGTCCGAACTTCTAATAAGAGCCGATGGAATTAAAGAACTTCAGATTGCCGGGGGTGGGGGGCACAGTTGGCAAAATGGGGGTGTGCAGAGTGCAGCAACCATGTGTGCTCAGGGTAAGGCTGAATGATCTGAGGACAATATTTCAATTTCTATTGTGATTTTTTTCTATAAATTAAACTAAGGCATGTATTTGTTCTATATAATATCAAACACGTCTACATAGTATCAAACTAAATACATTCAAACCTCCAAGGCTTCAAATTTCCAACCGCGAAAAAAGGTTATCTTTTAGTAAAATAAGCGTATTTTATACAGATTAAAAAGACACACATGTAATTTAGAGTACGATCTATTTGTATTTGTTTTACCCAACATATTTCAATTGCAACTGTGTTTTTCAAAAATGTTTTATGGTGGTGGTATACTGAAATCAGCATGTGGCTTAATTTCTTGTAATTATGATACACTTCTTCAGAGTGATATCTGAACAAGAAGCCTTTACAAAGCATGCTAAGTAAAGTGTTTTAGACAAAACCTAAGGATTCTGCTCTGTAGCTTGAGGGAATACACAAACCATAATGCGCAACATGAATTAACTGCAGCTGACCACTTTTGTCATTATGATTAAAACAATTGAGGGTCATGACTTCAACTTCCAGCATTTAAGCATCGAACAAATTGATTTTGTTTTTGTGATGCATAAAGGTCAAATAAAGGTTAACATGACTGGGAGAGGACTGAGGTGGACTTTGTCTGAAGTGTTCTCGAAGTATGGGCCAAAGAAAACAGAAAACGCGGCTGAGAAAAGATAAGGCTGAGTGAGTGTGTGTGCGCAGATTTGTCCATTTATCCTTTGTTACGTCAATAGGACCCGGAAGGAAAAAATGGAAAAAGAAAAATCTCCAACGAGGCGTTCTGGGGCAACATTTCTGTGTTAGAGTTTTACTCGCTATAGGTTGTACTTTGAGGATTTGTGACTCTGCAGACCGTTTACATGCAGAAAAAGCTACATAACGGGGACGGGTAATAACCAGAAAAGCATGACATGGGACCTTTAAGGTTAGTGTCCCTACTTGTCATGCTTCTGTGTCACAAACAGCAGGGGGCCCTGCTCAATTTCTTATTTGAGGCTATGACCAAGCGCCAGAAGTGCGCCTCTCAACACAGTGAATATATGGAATGGATGAAGTAACAACAGAAATATAATATTTTATGATGGATGTGAGACTTTGATCTCAGAAAACAAAGCAGGCAAGATGACATGAGTGACCAATGAAAGGGAGAGCAAGTGAGAAGAAAGAGAAGGAGCAATATCTGTAGAGTGTTGTGTTAGAATTGCAATATTAAAGAAAGCCTCACACAGCTCCATTGTTTTCGCCGCCAACTCTCACCACCTCTATCTTTTATTGAATCAAATCTCCCACAAGCAAACCCTTTAAACTCATACCTATATTTTCCTTCCAGCTTTTTCTGCTCGTCTCTCTTTGCTTTTATATTGTCCGTAACATGTTTTGCCAGGTGACATTTCCATTGACAAAACGCAGACGCTAACGAAGCGCAGTTCCTGTGTTGAATCACACTCTTTTGTGCTGAATCGCAAAGCACAATTCTTTCTTTCTTCTTTCTCTCCCAGGTTTGTGTGAGTGATGAGAATAAATAGTGGGACTGAAGGGAGAGGAGAAACACACACTGGGGACTATTTTATCTACCAAGTTTGACTCTTTCTAAAGCTTTTTTGTTTCTCCTTCTAGGTATTGGTAACCCTTTCCCCTTGACATCTGGTTATAGCTTTTGTTCTTCACTGATCTTTCCAACAATAGTCTCATGATGATGATAAAGGAATGTGTTTAGCTCTTAAATCACAACATAGTTGGGAATAAGCAACCATCTCAGTCTGGATTTTCAGGGTTGAATAAAACAAAAAAGGTAACAACAGACATGTATGGGACCATGTTTGAGTAGAGGGGGATTTTAAATATGGAAGTCGGTAGAGCTTAAGACAAAGTGTGACTAAGACAGTGTGAGCCAGAAAATACAGCATGCAGAGAAATAGGGGGGAAAAACACAAGGGCAGCGACAGTGTAGAAAAGGAAGAGAGGGTGGGAGGTATGAGACGCAGAGTCCAAATCTCCGGTGGGTGGGGGCAACAGCATTAAATAAGTGATAAATATTCAACAGAAGGCAAGCTGGCACTCAGGAGACACCTTGACAGCCCAAACAAATACTTAGTGAGAGTACGCTTGCAACCGTACCTACATGTACCAGAAAACACAGCAGTCCCCTGTCAGTTCAACTGACAGCTGACAACACAGGTAGGATGGGGCAACAGGGACGATGGTGAGAAATAAGGATGGGGGGATCCACAGGGTAGAGATGGAAGGGGGAGGTAGAGACTGCAGGGGCAGCAGTGGGGAGGATTTGCTTGTAAAAACAGAATTCTTTTTTTTCCTCAAATCTGTGCCAATCTTGCCTCAATTCCTCTGTTTCCATCCCTTCTGAAAAGTTCCAGAAATCATACCTGACCCCTGCTGCAACCCTCTCCTGAGGGGACATCCATCAGCTGCTGGCCCCAGACGGATTGAGGGCGGAGAAAAGGGGGCAGATAAAGAGCTGGAAGGAGGGATAGAGGCGCATGGCAGATAGTTTTGCGGGTTAGGACTGGAGGTCAGAGCGGTGTGGCCAGTGGGGAGAGGGGGCGTCTGTGCCAGGGGAAATGAGGTAATGTGTGGGAGGCAGGTGGAAAATTGCCATGTCACTCGCCAGGACAAATGCTCCGCCTTGCTCTGCTGACCAGGAGGTGATGGGGGTTTGACTTTTTCAAGGTACGTAAGCTTAGACACATTCAGCAACATACTGCACCCATGAACAAATGCGTGTACACAAATATACACGTATGAACACGTCTAGAGTACAGGCTGACGGTGCATACTTTCTCAAGTTCACTCATGTGATTGCAGCCTTACTTATGATCACACCCACACTCATGTCTGTACTCTGCAAAGAAAATGTGACAAACTTTGCTGTTCCACTGCTTAAGTATAAAAAAAAAGGAAATTGTCAGTGTCATGATGTGCATTCACGCCTTTCACTCAGTGTGCCCGCGGTGAGACGACACTCTCGAAATAACACCCAATTCAAGCCTTCAATCACAGTCAGGGTTATATGGGGAATGAGAGAAAAAGGGAACATGATGGAGCGGAAGAAAGACACTGGGAATTGAAATTGATATATAGCAGGAAGTGTTTTGTTAGCCTTCAAACCAGACTGTACACTACATGCTCAGCACCAGACGAGGACTAGCTGTGAAGCAATTATTAGCTAAAGAGAAAGATACATCCCTAGGGAGGTGGTGGTGACCAAAGACGAGCTAAAACAGAGGTCATTATATTCTCCTCATGGTCAGTAACGCAACTCCAAGTGAATAATGATGTTGCTCCATGACTGCACGATGTGTTAGTAATTGTTTGCTAACAAGCCCATCATATTAGACTTAAAGGTGATGATACAATATGTCAACGTTGTAGCCACAGCTGGTTTTAACTGCCTCCAAGGGGCCAAAATACTAATAAAACCCATGTGAGGAGGGCTTATAGGTGGAGGAAATAAGCATCTTCAATCATTAAACAACACAATGACTGTTTAGTTTGACCACCGAAACCATTTCTATCTTCTTTTCCATTCCCAGATCTTTCCTTTGGTTCTGTAATGGCACATTAACATTTCGAACACATCCGCACATCATCCATTACCCAGCCTCCCCCTTCCAACACACTCTTCGCCTTTCCAAATCATTAATAGTATGTAAATCCGCTCATCACCATCGCTCGCTGTGTCTTTCAACAGATGTTGACAGGTTCCACCTTTTAAAGGTCAGCTGAACGCCCGCGCTGGGGTAAAAAGGATGAGCTCAAAGGCCGCTCGGAAGATGCAGTGACAGAGAAAGATGAGACGCCAAACAGGGGCAAGGAGGGTTGACACGCCACCTCTGATGTCACCGACTCCCCACAGAGTGTGGACTCTTGCTGGTTTTTGGCCGTGTATTTTTCACAAACCTTTCAAATTGCATGTCAGGGACAGTGACAGCGACGGCAAGCAACACATTCGTCATACTGCTTGCAGCCTGCTTTTAGAAGTCCTTTGAGACCGGCTCTGCGGGCTACAAGTGGAGAGAGCGAGAGGGGAATTGCACTTCTGGCTGCCCAGCAACTAAAGCAGGATACAGAGTGCGAGAGAGAGGCAGATAGACAGTCACATACTGGAAAGACAAACGAGAGGACAGATGTCTTACAGACAGAAACATAAGAAAATGGGGACATAATTGAATAATAGAAAAGAATCGGATAGCGGTTTGAAGAGTTGTTGTAAGTAAAACCTACCTTGAATTATAGTTTAGCAGTTCCTCCACTCCCCCATGTTGTAGGGCAAACATCTCATGTCTTTAAAATAATAATAATAATAATAATAATAATAATAATAATAATAATAATAATAATAATACATGAGACTTGTATAGCGCTTTTCTAGAAACTCAAAAACGCTTTAGGATTTAGGAAATTAGTGCTGCCTTTTTTAACTTAGGCTCCTCTGATGGTGCTCTCTTACTGTTGGGCAGTGACTAAATCCTGCAGAAAGGAACATGGCCACGAAGCATGCCGACATGTACCATATCATAACAAAAAGTACACTTGAATTAACCTTAGATAATGTTCCTTATATGTGGTCACACTTCAATTTATTTAATCTTCAAAAATAAACTTGCTGAACAGAAATAGTGTATTTGGATTTGACTAAATTACATTGGATTTTCTTACCAGGGTTGTTAGAGAAGGAAATAAAAGATAGATAACCGCCTTAAGAAGGAACCTCAACTGATATTTAGTTCACTGAAGATGGACTGGTTTTCATTTATTTTCTATGTAAGCAGAGTCTATTTTGTGTCTGATGTGTATAGCATTTCCATTACGGCACATTCCATACTTTTATTTAAAGTCTGTGAAAGAATGTTATTGGTTTTTTTCCGCTTTATCTCAGGAAAAAAGACCTAAAAAAAACACATTTTGGTGAATAGAATAAAACCATAACAGAGCTGCTTCATAGGGAAGTATTTGGTTCAACGATAATGGATGGCTGCAGTTAATGTCAGAGTGCGTTCATAGATCAGAGACAAAACTAACTGACTAATGGTGCCGAGTTTCATCCGACCCATTGATGAATCAATTTTACTGATGTGAATACAGCCATTAGCCGTTGGTTCATTTCTTCCCGTAATAACAGACTTTTTGATAAGTTGAGGTGCCAGGCCTCGGCCCCCTTATCATATCATATTATTATGTATTGTTTGTACTATCACGCATGTACACAAGGGCGGACGAGATGGAGATGGAGAGACAGAAAAACAGCCAGAGGGAGAAAGAGGTGTCCCCATTAAGTGCAAATCAATCACGAACAGGAAGCAATTCAGACGAGCACAGGTAGAGAGGAAATTAGAGGGAAACCACGCACACAAAATGTGCACGCACAACAACACCATCGTGCACACACACACACACACACACACACACACACACACACACACACACACACACACACACACACACACACACACACACACACACATACAGGGTTTGTCTGGTCTTGGTGAGGATGACAGGAAATTGGACCGTCAGTAGGTACTCCTGGGCGGAGATTGTTGTGTCATGGGAGTTTTTGCTCTATTACTGTAATACAATAAAGCGAATCTCAGCCGCTGTTGCAATACAAAATAAACCAGTAAGAGGTGCGAAGTAGAGGTCTAGCAATTTAATAGCACTTCATTGTTGCAACTAAGCACAAAACACAGCTCCATTATTACTAACTTCATGGATGTAGTTTTAAAAAGTAATGATATCAAACCTCTGAATGTATTAGCAAGTTCCTACTAACTCAAATCTTTAGTTTTAATTATTCGAGCTTAGCATGGAACAATACAAAAACGATGATTGACAAATTACCAAAATGCTCCTTGACCACATTTACTTTGTTCAATAACCAATTATTTTTTATTTACATTTTAATTTTGTAATTTGCTCGGGTAGAACATTTTGCAGTTCACGCTGCCATTGTCACCTTACCTTTGACTCTAAATACTGTCACCCCCTTTTAAATTTAACTTGCATTCAATTTCAACACAAAGAGGTGGAAATGAACCGTGTGTTTAATCAGAACAGACTTTTGGTTCAACAACATGTTTTCGAAAGCATTTTTGCTCCTATCCATTGTAGGATAAAATAATGTGATTGACATTTAAAAAAAAGTAAATTGTATGCAGTATGTGACTTTATCCATCAGTATTATCCAGTTGTACCCATGACCCGTACCCCCCCTCCCCCTCCCCAGGGAGTCAGTCTCCTGCCAAGAACCTCAACCTCTCACCTTGAGGGCTCCTGACTAAATGCTGAGCAATCACAGCGCAGACTGACACCCTGCTGACTGAGGAGATTATGACCGAGATACGAAAACAATTGTCACTTTCCAACAGATACACACATGCACACACACACACTAATGTGGCTATAGGTCAGGTGTTGAGGTAATCAGCTGTTTTCTTGTCTGCGTGGCTCAAACCCACAGTACTGTATGCTTTGGTGTGCATTTGAGATCAGGTCCATTTCCGAGCTTGTTAAATGCCAGGTTGCGGTTACAGGGCATACATATTTCAGTATCTAGTGGCAAGATAATCACTCTGATTAAATGTCTGACATAGTACAAGGCTGGTTGGGTCGAGGGGAGATAACTGGCAGTGAAGTGGAAAAGAGAGAAAGGTAGAAGAAAACATATTCTGCTGTAATGAAGGAATATAAATAGTAGCTGTGTAGAAAAAGCTGAATAATTGACTGTACTTATTGGATCATTTGTCAGGGTTTCTGTCTTTAATCCCATATAAGGATATTAATCATTCCAGGTTTAGAAATGTGACAATACAAATATACAATACGTATCCATAAAATACCAATGCTTTATTGTCAGTAGTAAAATGTCAATAAGACCGTTGGAGAACAAACATATCTTTATAAAACATGAATGTAAATGTTCAGCTGGGAGCTAAAGCTTTTACTTTCATTCAGCTCAAAATAATGAGTCATACTGCAGCTGTCAGAATCCCTTTTTGTGTTTGGTTTGGTCTGTAATAATAATAATAATAAATGGGATTTATATAGCGCTTTTCTAGACCCAAAGACGCTTTACATTACGAGTAAGGTCGACAAACAAAACAAGAACAAAAACAAAAACAAGAACAAAAACAAAAACAAAAACAAAACAAAAACAGAAAAGCAGTCAGGAGGATGTTGGTTCAGAGGGGGGAGGGGCGGGTTTAAGGATAAGCAGAGTTGAAGAGGTGGGTTTTGAGACGGGACTGGAACAGGGTGAGGGAATCAGACTCACGGAGGTCTTGGGGGAGGGAGTTCCAGAGCTTCGGGGCTGCCACAGAGAAGGCTCTGTCCCCGAAGCTCCGAAATTTAGCCTTGGGGATTGAAAGCAAACCGGCTGAGGTGGATCTGAGGGACCGGGGTGGTTGGTAGAGGATGAGGAGGTCAGTGAGGTAGGGGGGGGCCAGATGGTGGAGGGCTTTATAGGTGAGGACCAGGAGTTTGTAGTGAATGCGGTGTGAGACGGGGAGCCAGTGGAGTTCTTTGAGGACCGGGGTGATGTGATGCTATGATTTGGTGTGGGTGAGGAGTCTGGCGGCTGCGTTCTGGACACGCTGGAGTCTGTTGAGGGATGTTGTGCTGATGCCGAAGAGGAGTGAGTTGCAATAGTCAAGGCGGGAGGAGATAAAGGCGTGAATGAGTCGCTCAGCTGCGGGGCGGGTGAGAGAGGGACGGAGTTTGGCGATATTGCGGAGGTGGAAAAATGATTATGCTGTTTGGAGGAGGCCTCACAGGTAAGAGCACTAACTAGCTACCATCACATGTACTTAGGTTTTTACAACTTGGCGGATGTGGGGGTCGAGGGAGAATGTATGTATGTATGATCTGACTTGTGACACTCACCAGACGTTTTGTTAAAATCTCGAATAGAATAGCTTTGATAGTTGAGATCCAAGATAACACAAATGTTGTTCAGGAAACTGAACCATGTAGTTTATTTTCAATAGCATTTTTAACCTTTTCCAGGAAAAGGTTTAGGTAGGTCATAAAACACTTAAAAATGTGGCTGCAAATGCTAGCTGTCAGTTAACGGAAAAATAAAAAGGGCAACATAAGATATCAGAGAGATATTTGCATTCTGTATGACAGAACTGCAGTCTTGGGGGGGAAAGCAACAAGCCTCTGGGTTTTTGCCTGTGGCAGATAGAGAAGGGTTTAGTCCACTTGTGACCGTGCAGCGTATACTTACAATAGCAAAAAACGTTGTCAGGATGATGAATTTGAAATTGTCCCTGGGATGTTGCACTACAAGACCCTAGGTGTATCTGTTAAGAAAGTGTGGGAGGATACATAGTAATTGCCCCTTGAAAGTAAGCTTTTAAATTAATCTTCTTTATCTCTAACTGTACTGCATTTACTATAGTGTCATACTAAGAGAGTTTTGAGGATGCGATCTATCATCAGAAGCATGGAAGAATAATATCCCGTCAGCCGGCGCAATAAACTCCGATACCTTCCACTAACAGGCAAACCACAAGAGACCGCTCTCATTACCACAACTCTCCCCCTTCTTTTTGTCCTAATTCATTTTCTGCCTCCTATCGTCTTGATTAAAAGATAAGAGAGGGTTGATTAATTATTAATAGCTTCCATCTCTTCTTTAAGGTTCAAGCGTACTTTAACGATTCTCTATCCTCACTCTCGTTGCTCCTCTCATCTTTGATTTAGAATCTTTCACCGGCATATGCAAATATTCGCGGACACACTCTCTGCACAAACGCACACACAATTTAATTAGAAGCCAATTACAGGAGCACTTTCATGCTGTTCTTTTTACCTCCCCGCCCTCTTAAGTGTTCCACCTAAGGTGTGAAAACGAGATGGAGACAGTGGAAGGAAAACAAAATTCGGCTGCACTCGATCAGATAAGCTAATAATTTAGCGCTGAAGAATATTTCACTTGTTCAGTTTCGCAGCATTTTAGGTATGCACCTGTTGATGGCTTAACTACAAGCTAGAATGTGATACTGTAAGGCAGAAGTGAGATTATTCACAAAGATCTGTGGTTCCACTGGGAGCCAAGTGGTCTAGAACTAGGCAGGGTTTGTGTGTTTAGAATCAGCCATCTTGTGCACAGGTGCAAGGATTTATACGCTTTCAGGCTCTTAAGTGACTTTAAACCTACACAAACATTCACTGTGCATGCATATGGGAGAGAAAATACCTGTCGAGCGTATGCTTTAAGTCATATTTTACAGTGGGATACAAATACACAAACCACACACATGCTACAAAATCCCCAAGGAACTACAACCTGGTATACAGCACCGTGCTTTTCTTCCCACACACCTCATGCTATTACTCTCCCACCTGCTGCCACCGCCCTACGAACGAGAAATCCATTCTCTTTTCACGTGTCATTCATACGCCTTCCAATACCCATGTGAGAATTTCTGTGTGTGCACAGCCTTAAAAGTGAAGAATTAGAAAAGTACTCCCTAGCAGCCACAGAGTAAATAGACATAACATTAGCATAAAAGTGTTCATAAGGGGGTTGAGAAAGAGCACAGATTATGCATTTCTCACACAGAGAGAGAAGCAACTGGCTCACTTTCACATGATAAGCCACGCTGGTGTGAGGCTGAGTTAAAAGAGTAATTGGAGAAAAAGGCGCTTCTAGTCAATGCAAACACGCAGCTGAAATCTTAAGATGAGCGAAAAACGAGAAACGCAGCACTTTTACTGCTTGCATCACATGCCGAGATGATGACAAGAATGTTGCATTAAGCGCTACTGGAACATCTACAGACGTACAGTAGTGGGAGAGATGAAGCACTCTGGCGTCAAAGGGTTACCACACTGCACTCAACTGGAGTCCCAGACACAATTATGCAACCCACAACAACAGAAGCCTTGAAAATGTGCAATACAAGTGTATAACATAAACAAGTTATCTTCTTTCCATGAGCGCACTGGTCTTTTAATGTGCACAAAAGGCCAAAGAGATGTATTATATTCGTGGGTGATTTTTCATTTGAACCCAAAGCCTGCATTACCAAACTGATAGGTGCAATAGGAAAAACAACATGGGAGCAAAGGGATTCTAATGCAATACGATGAAGGCCGAAACGTCAGAATGAAAGCCTCCTCCTTCTTCATCCCACAAATATGCACACTCCACAATCCATCTCGCTCACTCTCCTGCCCCACAGGATATAATCTCTGCTACATGGGAAAAACTCTATACATAATAAACATCCACAGGAGCTTCTCTGTTTGCAGTGGGGGACTTTTCTGACAGAACGCCGCAGCACATGCTGGGCATAGTGTACACATCTTTGCTTTGTTGCTTGCTGCAGTGATGATGAGAGTTGTGGGAAGAAATTGAAAAAGGGGGGCGGGGGGATGAAGGTGCGAAGTAGCTATTCATCTCTGTATGAATCAATCTTAGAAAGAATACCAAGGAAAGCAAGAGTGCAGACTAATTGTGTGAGCGGGGAGTTTGATGTTACTGCAGCGCCTTCAGATGTTACCAGCACAATAGCTTCGCGCTATGCATTGCACTTGTAAAGAAACAAACAACTGAAATCAAACCTGAGTGGAAATATAAATGCATTTAAAGAGGCACAACCATTATAACTTGAAACAGTGCATCCTACGCAGTGGACTGGAACATTTAAATGGTCTATATTGAGAAACATCAACCTAAAGTGGTAAATCGTCTGCCGCGGCATGCTGCTGGGATTTCTCCACATATCACTGTGCATGTCATTGAAAGGAAGAATTATGGCACTTTGCCTTTAATAGACTGTGCTGGTGAATATGCTAACAGTTACACCTGCACACTGCCCTACCACGGCAAACAGCAGCGATGACAGGCATGAAATGTCACCACTGGGTCATAAGCAGCCGGAGAGACAGCGAGGGAGGGGGGTGGCCACATGCAGCTTGTAGTTGCTGTGGAAAGAGTTGCACACCTAGGCTATGCTGTGATATTGTAATGTACAGAAAAGTGTACAACACGCACAAAATACACAGTTGTAAACAGCAAAATAGACTGAAAGGAACAAAATACATTGAAATAGACACAAATCCGACCAATGGAGCAACACAATGTCCAGTGCCCATCATTCCTTCCATCCGATCCGAGACCAGCAAACCGCAGGGAGGCACTGAAAACACTGTGATGAGAAAAGTGGACTCAGCATGAAAGCACCAAACCCCTGTGGTCACCAACTTTAACTCTGGGCACTTTGGCTAAAATGGAGTACCGGTAGTATTGTCTGGAGCACTTTTCTATTTCCAATTCTCCTTTTTTACATAAGACAGTAAAGCCTAAAAAAAAAGAGACAAGGGTGTGCCAGGAAAAGTCGATGACAATGGACCATATGCGGCTCTTTCGACTTAATAAAAAGTTAAAGAAGGGACTGCATTATACATGACTATATGGGAAGACATCAGCCCACACATCCATAAATTGTCAGCTGTGTATTTATGATTCTCTTTGTTGAACTCTGTCCCGACAGACACCACCCCCTCCGCTGCGATCATCTGCGTGCACTCTGCATTCAAACACAGTCATGCAATACCTTCATTTATCATTCTCCAGAAATAAGTTCAACAAAAAAGGGATACTGTGATGAGAGCACTCCATCAGCGATACCAATGGCATAAATGCAAATATTTATAATGCTTCTTCTGAGCAGTGTCAGATTCAGAATCAGAATACCTTTATTAGTCCCACAGAGGGGACATTTATTCACAGCAGAAAAAGAGCCACAGACAGCTTAATGTTATATATGTTACATGCATTAAAGTACTAAGTTATGATAATAAAAAATATAATAAAAAAAATAAAAAGTTACATCATTTTCAAAATACACATCCTGTAACAGTTCTAAGGATTTAGCAGCCAGGTGCATATATGGCACAGTTATTAACAGTTATTAATTAATGTATATATATATGTATATATATTGCACATATAGCACATATTGCACGTAGTTGGTTGGTATTTAACAGCAGGGGGTGTTATAGTATGTGTTATTGTGTGTGTGTTTGTGTGGGGGGGCCTTCTAGTTGTTGTGCTGGTTGTATAGTCTGACCGCTGCAGGAAGGAAGGACCTGCGGTATCTCTCTGTGAGACAGCAGGGGTGCAGTGTGTATGAACTATACATTCCTGGAGAACATGCTATCAGACAGTTTGAAAAGTTTAAAAAAGTTATTAATATTAATGTGCATACATGACAGCTTGCTCAATGACCTTTCACGCTCCGTATTTGTGAGTGCCTTGCTTATGCCTTGTAAGCAAGGATATAACACTTATAGCTAGCATGGTGTTGCTCTGACTTACTTACCTGATTTCCATGGGACAGTTTCACATGTTCAGGTTGTTACTCACATGTAGTCACTCCTGCTGTACCACAATAAATGTGTTTTAGGCTGAAAGACAGCACAGAGACCGGACACGAGGAGACTGGGGCAGGCTCAGAGACCCAGGGCTGGTGTAAGTGTGAAAACACCAGCCCGGTCTGGGAGGCTGATATAGCCACGGAGGCAATTAGATACTTAGATGTCATGTTTAACATGCTCCCTGTCTCTCCTTCTCTCCCTCTGCTTTTTCCCGCTCCTGTCTCCCTCCCTCCCTCTCATTCCCTCTCGTTCTGCCTCTGTCAGCTCCCTTCCTCCATGTCGGATGGCTAATAGCACTCGTTTTGAAAATGTGGAGGGGTAAAGTTTTAATAATCTTATCCTTTCAGGCGAAATAATTGTTCAGTCATAGAGTATTAGATCTAAATACATTGAAATCAAAATGAAAACGTGGTTTTAACCTCTTCAACCCCGCCAGACACAAACTTGAGATTTGAATAAAAAAAAACACAGAACATCAATTTACATTTTTCTCAAGATCAAATCCTGTCAAATATCTTAGGCTGAATTACAGTCAAATGGGATGCGAGTGCAGCTAGTAATGGGCATTCCATTTTTTCTGTTTTTCAGTCACGCACCCACACACTCTCCCCATCAATCTCTGAAGGGAGGTCAGTTTTGTGAGGACATGCAGATTTTCTCTGACTCTTGGCATATTTCAGGCTGTCTCTTCAGGCATGTGTCATCTGACATGGCATGACACTTTTTCAACAGATGATTCAATTGAGCCCTTTGTTTGTTGCAGATATCAACATGGGGGATTATATCAAAAACAGGTCAAATGAGCTAGCATTCTGTTGGTTACTGGAAACTAGTGATATGGGTAACTGTTGTTAAATATCCACACCCAAGAGCCAATATGAAATAAACCTTCAGAAAAATATGTTTTGATCAACCAAGTACTCTAATGATAATAGAGGTGCTCTTGTGTATGTTTTAAAGGGGCCCTATTATGATGATATTTCAGTCTCGTATTTGTATTTCATCATGTATAATGTGTTGGAGCCAGCCAATAGAAGCGCTATGGCTATAGAGATGTCATTATGTCATGGAAATAAACAAAGAAGCACGATGGAGGCATTTCAGGCAGGTGGGGGAGTGTAGAAATTTCCTCTGGCATGAACTTTGGGATTTTAGCCTTTGTAGACCATTAACATGCACATAAACCTATATACAGTAATACACTCCAGGCAAGGGAAAACCCCCCAAAACATTATATGGCCCCTTTAAGACATATAAAGGTAAAGTGGATAGTGGACTATTCACAACATGTATGTAAGCTATGAACAACTTCATCAGTATGCCGCTTTGTCACTTTTTGACCCCACCACCCAAGACAGGAAAGACTTGCATCACTTCTGGGTGGGCCAATTTCAAAATAGCTTCTGTAACTGAGTGCAATTACAGAGGGTTTTATCAGTCACTCTTAAAAAGGGAAATATGTTTCTAAAGTTGAATAGCCATATTCGAAGAAACTTAATTTGTATACTTTTTGTAAAGATGCCTTTCAATAGAGTTCTTTAAATAACATTCAAATATTCTGCTTTCCTCAGAAATATGATCTGACTAGTCCCCCTCTGGTTCTGATTATAGATGCAGAGTGATGCTGGTTGATGATACTGTGTTATCAAACCTCACAGTATCATCAATAACGATCACAAAAATCAGAATATATTTTTGCATCACTGAATAGATATTCAATTTGTTATGTCCAATCAATTAACTTGTCGGATTAGACGTTTTGAAAATTGGAAAACAATAGGTTCCACTTCACTGTGGCGGATATGAGCGCACACAAATGATCAGCCACTCTCTTGCTCATACAGTCTCTTACAGTCTCTCGTACAGTCCTCTGCACAGACCGTGAGTCATTTTCCCAGCCTCAGGGAAGGGTGTAATTGAAGCCTGCTGAAAGATAATGTAATTTGGAATAGATCATAAATAATGAATAGTCAGGACCCAACTAAAGTATATGGGAGGAAATATTATCTGGTGTTTTAACTGTAGGCTGGGTAAGTGATAAAGTGGATCTATCTCCAGTTAATACTGATGTCTAGCCAGTGGGCAGGAGGAATTAAAACAAGCCAAAGAGTGTATGGTATAAAACCCCTTAAGCGAAAATTAGAATAAAACATCCTGTCTTGGGCTTTTCTTCAAACAAAAGATTAAGGACTTTAAAATGTCGCCGACAGGAAAGCGAGCGTGCCCAGTGCAAACAAAAACACACCCGCACTTTTCCACTCTGGGGCTTTTTGACCCAAATGGCCAGATGTGACAACTCCATAAAACCATCTGACAGTTCAGACTTTCAGGCTCCGTACGCATCCGACTGAAGCTGCTTTTCACCATCTCTCCCACGTCAATCCTCGGTGCGGCCTCATACATCAAACTCACACACAGCAGTCCGTTAACCGCCGTCTCTTTCGCCTCCCAGAGGTCGCCCCGTGAGATGAGATTCCAGGATAACAACGGCTGCAGGGGGGTGCCGGGGTCAATAATGACTGACTGTCGGGTTTAGGCCTTGTGACGAGGTTAGGCTACTCCGTCTGACCCCACTACGACTCCCCATGGCGCGCCCCGTGTTCCCCTCTGCTTAAGCTGATGGATAGGGGTTTGGGGAGGAGGCGGGGCAGGGTTGATATCTACCGTTTTGACAGTGATCCCTGTAGTCCATCACTCAGCAGAGGAACTCCCATCATCTCCCTCTCCCCTGATTCTCGTTGCCCTTTTAGTCTGCCGTTGTCGTACTCCCGTCATCCGGGAAAGCTTTTTGTTTTACTCCTTCTTCCTTCCAGACTCTAGGTGCTTCTTGTGGATTTGATCAGAGTTGTCAACCCACAACTGAGCTGCATGGCAAACCAGAGTATTTTGACCTCAGTTCCTCACTCAAGATGAACAAGCATTGTGTAAGGGACAGTTGAATGCAGATATATTTCTGGAAACCGCTAATTTTCTATATTTGCAGCACTGGATTTGAACACTGAAGGGCCTTGTGCCAAACCGCTGAAGAGCGCTGAAGAGGGGAAGAATTTAACCGAGGCATTTATCGGAACTCTGCACTGCCTCAAGCAAATATAAAAAAAACTGCTGGATTCAGTTCAATTGCTGTCCGGCATTAAGATGATTTATTTGAATTCATTAAATATATATTAGGACAAATAAACTCAATGGAATGAGCTGTATATTGCTTAATTAGCCAATAAAACAATTACTGAAGAGTTAATAACCTTCCATTGTGGCTTGAAAAATGTATAAAAGAGGGCAAGAGTGTAAAGTCCAATTATCAAATGGGACAGAACAATGCTACTATAATAAGGGCATTAAAAGTCATATACTTACTCTCTATCATTCTGGGTACTGAGCTACAGACAGAGTCCTGCTTGTGTCCTCTAAAACTCAACCAGTGCTGTTGTTGATAACAATGCTGCTTGGCTTATGGCCAATATTTGCCCCGCAAAATGCCACCATTTGTCCTGAGTTGACAGATTCCAGACCGGGGGTTGAAAACAAGTAAAAAAACACCCACGGCCCACTGGCCCGGCCCGCTGTAACATCCTCAACCTCCATCACACAACGCTGACTACCATCTGTGGTTTGATCTTTGCATTCAGGGTGGGGGGGGCGGGGGGCTGAAAGGGCTCAGTCATCCAGCAATGACAAGCAAAGTTCCTCTGCTCCAATCCATCCTGTCAGGCATTGAATAAAGGAGCACAACACACATACACAAACACACTCAGTGACTGTCAGCATTAGCATTGACCAGGCCATTACTTTGCTTACTGTAGTCATGCGCGGGTGACCTTAACGTCCTCGACTCAGTTGATGTACCTCAGCTTCCCAGTAATTCGTTTGTGTGGATGGTGTGCCAACTTTTCATTAAGGAACTCTCATATTCAGTATTTGAGCTAAATATAAATACATAAGTGAACAGCTAATTAAAAAAAAACGATTGTATGAGTATTTCACTTGCTAGTGTAAGTCAATTTTATTCCAATCCAATACCATTTCCTTGTTTGTATTATTGTTACAGGCCACATCGTACACAGTTCAAACCCAGCGTGAACACACTTAAATAAACAATCTGGACTGGGATAGTCTATGTCCGTGTTCTCTGACCGGGACAAACAAACACACACACACGCACGCACGCACGCACGCACGCACGCACGCACGCACGCACGCACACACACACACACACACACACGCACGCACACACACACACACACACACACACACACACACACTGTCGCAACTCTAGAACCTAATATCCTGTAGACCCCATCTCCTTTACAGAGTTTATGACTGTAACATTTGAACATTTCCTCAAGTTGGAACAAAACCTTGGAAACGGATAGGAGCATGTTGCTTTAATTGTCTGAGGAATAAAATACAACACATAATCTTTGTAGCGTGTCGTTTATTCCCACGCTACAAAGCCCATGAAAACACTTACACTGGAAGCAAGACTTCCCAACTTGGGAGATTGGACCATACAAGGAACACATGAATGCACCATTGGCCTTCGTGGAGGCTCTCCGAGTGCCATTCAAAATGAAAAAATATATCTGCTTTACTGCTATGTTGAAATAAAAGAACAGCTAAGCTTTGTTCATCCTGAAATAAAGAAATCAATCAATTTCAGAATGATAGTATGCTCCCATCCCTTTCATTTATATATTGTTGTTGGGTGGTACTTTTAAAATCCTTCTAAAAATAAACCACTGATTTGAAAAGACAAGTTTTCATCCGTTCATTAACCCTAACATGTTGCTCAGAATCTGATGAGGAGTCGCTAATTAAAGAAAGAAATCATGTTCCAGCTCTCAGGAGACATGGGGCAGAATGAGGATTGATGGCGGATGGAAGAAAATAATGTCAAGATTTCAGATTTCTTTCCTTAAACTCCCCGAAGGATTGCTTAGTTTCTGAATCCGCTGCTATGCAAGAGCTGCTTGGAGAACCAAATGTTTACTCTTCATTTATTTCCTCACAAACACACATTTCCCTCTCTCATTCTCTCTTTTTCACACAGATTTATTTACATTTCTCTCCCTTATGCAGCAGCTTGTTTACATCTGTTTCTCACCACTCCCTTTTTCTCCCTTGTTTTTCTCCTCACCTTGCTCTCACATACATACACAAGCTTATTTACTCACACCACTATGTTCCCTCACTGATGCCCTTTTTGAAAACCACTTAATTAGAAAAGCCTGCAGGTCTCACCTCCTCCCCCTACCACTGCACACACCTCCTGCAATTTATTTTTTCTTACCCCACCAACTCCTCTTTCTCCGGCATCCTCCTTGTATTTGTATGTTGTGTGTCTTCGTGCTCTACCTGACTAATTACATTGAGCGATTAGAAGCGGTGGCGTAGCTCGGTAAACAACACAGCAGCTGTAAGGACATTAATATTCATCCGGGTATTCATATAAGGAGTGCAGCACATAGGGCAGAGGAGGGGACAGGCTTTTGAGTGCAGGACATCAGGGGAACGATGTCTGGATAAGAAGCCGGCTGTATCAACGTACTTAGAGGCGCGACAGGATTTTAATTAAGGAGACAAATTCTAATTTGATGACACGCACAAACTTCTCTAGATCAAGAGACTTAAGGAGCCGACACTTATTAGCAACAGGTCTACTTTACAAAAGGACTTATGAGTGGATACCCATAATGATCACCGATATATCACTAGCCGTGATCAACTTGAGGATGTGAACCTAGGGCATCAAAGAGGCATCAATGTTTTAGGCCATTTGTCTCCCTCAGAGCGCTTTGAAGTGTTCTCTAAGTTGCAGAAAGAGAACTCCAGGATAAAAAGTGTTCATCTGAATCTTTAAATAAAAGATGCAAGACACCAGACTTGTTTTTCCCACTGACTTAACTGTAACTTTGGCAAAACATAGGAAACATCCAGACCAAAACGGATTGAACACAAACTAAAACATTCCTCTGAACTTTCTGAGCTCATGGAAAGGAACTTCTGGTTCATGATTCAAACCATATGCCATGTCTTCAATCCCTTCTGTCTTTTGTCTGTCTTTGGATGTGACCCCGAGTGTACTCTTGTTAAATCTTCTGTTCAGACACAGAGACAAATCACTGGGGGAGGTTGACTAGTCAGTTTGTTCTTAGACACACACCCCGACCTACTTACCCTGACAGCCGGGAGTGGTGTTGCATGCCCGGCCCAGAAAACTGTGGCAGTATTGATATGCTAATTATAATTTATTTTGCATAAATTCCATTAGTCAAAATGGGAAAGAGAAGAGGAGGAGTGGGAGAAGGGGCAGAGGCAACCTAGTTTGTGCATGGCTAGTCTTATTGGATTTGTTTTATCTTTCTATCGCTCAGTTCTCATTAAGACCAGGGATCACAAAGTTCAGCAAAAGAAGGTGACTGTGCACTTCATGTGTGTGTAGTAGATGAATTTATGCTTTAGTCTCACAGAGATGACAGGCTTTTGTCACTGGCAGTGAGAGCACTCATGCTATGTGACAAACATTCACAGATCAAGTGTCTATGTATTATCTTTGACCGGCACTAATGACAGCGGGGAGAGTGAAATACTGCAGCCAACACGCTGCTAATTGGCTTAGAGTCTGAAGCGGACACGCCTGATTGGGCGGATGAAGGTGTACACTTTAAGACATGGTGGCTTAGTCATAAGGAGTGTATTTGAAAGGCAAACAACAGAGTGAGTCTCAGCTTATCTCTCAGTGTTAATGATGACAAGGAGCATCATTTAGACACATTTCGAAGAATGAACATGTCTATAAAGTATGTTCCATAATCATTTGTGGAGATCTACTATTATTATCAGATTCATATGTATTTCAGCATATCTATAGGCCAAGCCATAGTGGTTGGAAAAAAGTTCCATTTGCGGTCCCTGCTGCAAATAGTGCTGTCATTAACAAAAAGCCCAGTAACCAGGATGTAAGAAGTGCACATCAGTGAGTAACCAAGGAAGATGGGATATAAAATCAAGGTCCCATATGTCATTTGATGTCCAGTCAAAAACCTCAGAATGTTCAAATCCAACAATTTGTCCCACCATACTTTTTAAGTTTCATTGAGTGTGCATCCAACGCTTGGTTGCCAAACGTCAAACTTTGGTCCACCACTTCTGACATTTTAAGAACCTTGGCTCTGCAATATTAGGCTTTACACTAAACTAGACTGAAAGTTTCACTTTACATCTTGACTCCAATTCTTCTTAAAACAGCAAAGCCACAAAAAAAACAAAGCTGCTTTCATACCAAGGCACCGAAACAGAGTATAAGTAGCTTCCACAGCCTGACCCAGGAAACCAATTCACTTATCAGCTCTCTACATCAGCCACAGAATTACATAAAACGTCTGCCAAATGCATCTAAACCCTGATCACTAATACTCGGGCCAACCTTCCAGCTTTCACTGCTATCCACAACCTGAAAACAATTGGATGGAGAAAAAGGAAAGAGAAAAAAAACATTGGGCATCCATTTATAGTTGGTACGGGAAAGAGTGCTGATTACTGCAATAGGTCGAAACATTTATTGGGATTCATTCTGCTGATTTATTCATGTTGGTTCAGCAACTGATGGAGAGGAGTCAGATTGGAAGTGGCAGGTGGTGTTACTGTTTCTTCCCATTTTGTTCTTTAATGTTCTTTCTGCAAGCGACGTTTGCAAACACACGCCGCTGATGGTCATCACTGCAAGGTTCAATAAAGCAATCATCTCTGAAAGATGGCAAACTTTCATTTCATCTGGAACGTCTGCGTTGCAATACCACAGGGGCAGATTCGAGATGTGAGATTTAATCAACGCAGTAGCAAGGCAAGTGGAAGTTTCATACTAATCAGGGTTGAGAGGGTTATTATATCCATGCTGTTTTTGCCCTACAGTTCATCACAGTTTACTTCCCTCCATCATTTCACCTCAGATACCACCTTTTCCTCTGTAGCTTTTTTCAAGGGGACAGACAGGAGAGTTGGTAAGAGCCCACCTTGGGGTCACCAATCATATGGAGGACATGTACATAACTCTGTCACTTTCTGACACCTCCCCCTTCAAATGGGAGAGGAATGGCAGGCATAAATCGCAGCCAGAGGCCGCCCAATCAATAGGCTGCCCAAGTGACTGAAGTGCCATTTGTCATAAGAAGCCTGCTTGCCTTCCTGTACCTGCTAAAGATGCTATTTCCGACATTTCTTTCATACTATAGAGTCCCACTATACCAAAGATGTCATACAAAGGTCAAAGTACCACTGAGGCCAAATCACGGCATGACTATATTCCTCTGTGGGACCTACCCTGTCAAATTGCATTGACATTGTTCTTGATAAATTTCAGATTGTGTTAATGAAAAGACTGCCATCAGTCACAATTGAAAATCTTAAAGCATAAATCTCTGATCACTGGCAAAGTTATCCTTTCAAAGAGAAGTACAAATAATCTTAATTGGTCTCATGTTTTGGGAGCTTTTGTCAAAATACTACTTTGCTTTGAAAGACAAAAAAAACCTTGCAAACTTTTACGCCTGTCAATATCCATAATTTATTGTATTAGATGGGTGATTATCTTGTGCTTTGAAATCTAAGTGAAAGGATATGTCTTTGTGGAAGGGCCTTTGCTATCTCCACATCCTTTGCCTGTCATCATTAGACAAGCAAATATAGAATATCAATTTAGGAACATATAAGGGGCCGGTGTTGTTAATTATGTCAAAGGCCATTAGTGGGTTCAGACCTGTAGCCCTTAGGGAAAATAGCCAGAACATAGTTTTCACTACGGAGAGAATATTCTTTTTTAGTGGTCAGAGAGGCACTTCCTAATTGCTTCCACTTTCAGAGGGTTACAGAAGTTAAATGCTCTGCATATTCTTCCCGTTTAATCTATTAATGCAGCTTAATAATTGATACATTGCCTCTTTGGCCGTGGTCTTGGCCCATAATCAATTAGTCATCTTAATGAGTGGGCCAAGAGGCCAGATGAGAGGGTTCACCATGAACTTTTTATAACCAGGAGTTCAAGAATAAACTTAATTGTAGCCATGATTTGATTTTAAACTCTAGAAGATGTTGCTAACTCCTCATTGGGCCCTGAATTATCGATCAATTGAGCTAAAGTTCTTGCGGGCCTCTATGTATCTGAATGAAATTGGACAACACAAGGTAAACAACGAGAAAGCACAACATCTGGAGACTTTACATTCTCTGACAGTAGTTGATGCACCCCAAAGAATAAACAAAAGTGAAAAACATATTTGATCTGTGAATTTCGTGCAATAGCTACCTTTGATCTTTTTATTTTGCCATTAAAAAAACATACAAGTTCAAACTGGATAAACTCCACAATGGAATAGAATTGGATAGTTGGTGAGAAACGTCAAAATACAGAAGCAGTTGGGGGTCTTTTTGCTGTCAGAAACCTCAAAGTCTTCATGAAAAACAGTTCTATTTCGTCCCTACTGACCGCCAGAGGCGGTGCTTTTAGCACTGGATATGTCCATCGCACACATGCGCAGTTCGAGTACCAATAACAACAAAGTCACCTGTGACCCACGTGACTACGGCTACATAGGCCGGCGTCATTAGTTGATCGGTTCCTTTTCATCTTCTCGCTTCGCGAGAGTACCGTGGTTGCTTTTTGTAACCTACAGACGTCCGTTGGAACGTTGGATCTACACAGGGAGGTCGTTACGTACCTCGGAGGTGTCCATGAGGAGACTTCCTCCTTGTCACTCCCCCTGTCACCGTCCCGATTTGCGGACTTTTTCCGCGATCGGACTCGGCCTATCGGGATTTCTTGGCCTTTCGACATTGCACGGTCCCGCGGTGCTTATTACCCGGCGGTATCTCCGCAGGAGGGAGGACGTCTCTTGGGACTTGTCTCCTCACCCTTGCCGATTTGACGAGACCCCCCTTTTACGACTCCTCCTCTCCACAAGCAACCGACGGCGCTTACGAGGTGGAGACGGTTGAGATCGGATGAGACTCGCAGGCTCCGTAGTGTCGATGTCAAGAACGTCCGCAAGACGTACTCTGAGGGATGGTTACGAGCTCTGGTTCCGTTCTCCCCGTCGCCAGTACCGGCGGGAGCCCGAGTTCTCCTCGGTTATGTCCGTGATGTACTTACTCCGGTAATACATCCACCGGGTCTACGTTCCGTTGGCCCTCGCCCACGCTCCTGTGTCGGAACGTGTGTCGACGGACGACTTGGCCCTCTCATCTCGTTGACGAGGATGAGCGGGCGTGTGGTGGCTGTTCCCCTACAATTTACAGGATGTGGGCTCAATGGTCGTTTCCCTCGCCTCGCTCTCGGTGATGGAGTGGATCGACTTATTTTTCTTTTTCTTTTTTCTTTTCTTCGAGTTGTCCTGCCGAATCGCCACCAAACGACGATCGGGGATGACGATTCGATCGATTGGCTCCTTTGGTCTCGATTTGACAATTGAGTTTTTACGATAATTATCGAGCCGTCATGTTTTATCGTGTTGTTCACGTTGAGGACTCTCTCCCTCGGCCTTGGCGACGGCAGTGGTTCTTTTTTTCAATTCGTTTTATCATTGTTTTAACGTGCCCATTGGGCCGCAGTCGATGCGACGCGCGGTCCCGTTGCCAGTCCGACCTCTGCTGACGATGACGATTGATTAATTGTTCCTTTGTGTCGATTCGACCTTTGCGGTTTACGATTATTATCGAACCTATGTTGCGGTGCCAGTCGTCTCTATGCTTTATCGGTGTCGCTTCCGTTGAGGACCCTCTCCCTCGCCTTTGCGACGGCAGTGGTTTTTTCAAATTTCGGTTCATCATTCGTTCTGTCTTTAGTCCTGTCGACCCGACCCTCTCCCTCTCGCCTTTGTGACGGGTAGTGGCTGGTTCGGCTGTGGTTGGACAGGCAGCTTCGAAAGACGCATCGGCCGGTGTCTAGGACCCCCGGCCCATTTGGGCATCGGGGCTGACCTTATCAGCGCTTTGACGGTGAGTCGGCGCGACATTCC
>NW_011356221.1:500182-543403 GCF_000735185.1 Notothenia coriiceps
AAACTCTGGCGGTCATCCGGGGACTCATGAACGAGATTACAGCCGTAACTATCATTCTATTTCGTCCCTTACTGACGCGCCCAGAGGCGGGTGGTTTAGCATGGATACCTATACCAACCCGTCATGAAGATCCGAACACTTGCTTACCTAGCTGGAAGCAGGCGGAGCTCAGGTAACAGGACACGCCCAAAGGATTGGGGAGTGGCGACATTGACCCGGATAGAACCTGGAGAATATGCCAGACGATGCCCACGACGCCGCAGCGCAGATGGCTCTCCAGGACACCCAGCCCAAGACGTTGGAGATGCATCCTTGTAGAGTGACACTCTCACCCCTGCATGGCAGGGGGCAGCCGTTGACCATAGGCATGTGAGATTGTATCACAACCCAGTGGGGAAGCGCTGTTTGGGGAGAGCACTGGCCCCTTCTAGTGCCGCCCATGGCAGATGAAAAGCTGCTCTGGCTCGTAGTTATATGGCGCGTAGCCAATATACGCCCCTAGGGCACGCCCGGGCACGGCAAACTACAGGGTGCCGTTTCTGTGGGACGTTAAGCGCGCCAGCTGGATAGGCGATTTGAGTGGAAGCACTTTGGGCAGGACACGCCACGTTCGGCCAGGAGGCAACCCGAGCCATCGAGTTCCACCTCAGGCATGTATCGCTCACGGAGAGGGCATGTAGCTCTCCAACCGTTTCCCTGAGTCCATGGCAAGCAGAAATGCTGCTCAGGCAGCCTACTTAGCTCCACCTGACTAGGTGGCTCGGAAGGGATGAGATGACAGGGCATCCAGCACTAGGGGCACAGTCCCAAGCCGGAACCCCGGGGTGCTAGGGGGACGCTGCCGTTAAGCCCCTCTCCCATGGG
Source organism: Notothenia coriiceps (assembly GCF_000735185.1). Classification (NCBI taxonomy): domain Eukaryota; kingdom Metazoa; phylum Chordata; class Actinopteri; order Perciformes; family Nototheniidae; genus Notothenia; species Notothenia coriiceps. The sequence goes on from NW_011356221.1 coordinate 501,047, forward strand.
CGGTCCGCGCGGAGACGACAATAAACCTGTGGCGCACCCTCGTGCGCCGTCGACTCCCACATGTTGGGCAGATATAGCAGCGCGTATAGACCTCGAGTGGAGTGAGACGACTATCTAAAAGGGACTGCAGAAACTCTAAAATGGTGGCCACCGGAGCAATGCTCCCGGATCTCGCCTTACCCGAACACCAGGTGAGAAGAGCTTCCATTTGTACTCTACTGTTACTCGAGTGGATGGTGCTCTGGCATTCAGGATAGTTTCCTGAAAGCATGCCGTGGGAAACGCTCAACAGTTGTTTGGCCCTCAGAGTCCAGGCCCAGAGCTGAAGGCCCGTGAGGTCGGGATGCAGATTCTGACCCCCGAGCTGTGACAGAAGGTCCTTCTTCGGGAAACGCCATGGTGGGCTCGTAGCAGAGACGCGCAGGCAGTGGGAACCAGACTCTCCCGACCAGCGGGGGGCACCAGAAGGAGCCTGTGCCCTGGTTAAGAACCCTGTAAAGCCGTTATGAAATATCAGGGCAGTGGCGGAAGCATACAGGAGACTGTTCTGGCAGTTGTGCGACAGAGCATCCTCCCCAATCGGGGCTGGTCACCTCCGTCCGGGCGAAGCGAGAGGGGCAGGCCGCGCGTCGATCTCTCCGGAGCACTGCCCCGGTGTTGGCCTGGACGGAGGTACCAGCGCGATGGGAGGGATCTTGGTCGCCACGTGGCCAGACGTCTCCGTATGCCTTGCCGCCACTGCCTTCTGATATTTTAGGACGCGCTTACTACCAGGGTCTTTGACTCAGGGGCACAGGTCCTTCTGGTTGCCCCCGCTGGGGTCGGGGAGAGTCTGGTTCCCACCTGTGCGCGAGTCTCGTGCTACAGCCCACCATGCGTTTCCCCGACAGGAAGGACCTTCTGTCACAGCGCTCGGTTGGTAGATCTGGCATCCCGACCCTCACCGCCTTCAGCTCTGCGGCCTGCCTTCTGAGGGAGCCAACCCACTGGTTGATTTTCACGGGATCTTTCAGGGAATATCTGAACTGCAGGAGCACCATCCACTCGAGTACAGTACGAGTACAATGGAAGCTCTTCCTCACACTGGTGTGTCGGGGTAAGGCCAGAATCCGGAGAGCATTGCTCAGGTGGCCACACATGTTAGAGTTCCTCTGCAGTCCCTTTTAGATAGTGGTCTCTTCACTCCACCTCGAGGTCCTATCACGGCTTGTATATCTGCCCAACATGTGGGAGTCGACGGCGCCACAGTGAGCCGCCCAGGTTATTGTCCCTCTCCTGAGATGTGGGCTTTACGGCAGCGTCCCTCTAGCACCCCGAGGGCTCCGGCTTGGGACTTGCCCCTAGTGCTGGATGCCCTGTCATCTCCTCCCTTCGAGCCCCTAGCCCAGGTGGAGCTTAAGTGGCTGTCCCTGAAGGCAGCATTTCTGCTTGCCATGACCTCAGGGAAACGAGTTGGAGAGCTACATGCCCTCTCCGTGAGCGATACATGCCTGAGGTGGAACTCCGATGGCTCGGGTGTTGCCCTCTGGCCGAACGTGGCGTTCCTGCCCAAAGTGCTTCCACTCAAATCGGCCTATCCAGCTGGCGCGCTTTAACGTCCCACAGGAGAACGGCACGCCTGAGTTGCTGTGCCCTGTGCGTGCCCTAGGGGCGTATATTGGTGCTACGGCCCATATACGACAGTCAGAGCAGCTTTTCATCTGCCATGGCGGCACGAGAAGGGGCTGTGCTCTCTCCAAACAGCGGCTGTCCCACTGGGTTGTGGATACAATCTCACATGCCTATGGGGCCAACGGCTGCCCCCTGCCATCAGGGGTGAGATGTCACTCTACAAGGAGCATCTCAACGTCTTGGGCTGGGGTGTCCCTGGAGACCATCTGCGCTGCGGCGTCGTGGGCATCGTCTGGCATATTCTCCAGGTTCTACCGGGTCAATGTCGCCACTCCCCATCCTTTGGGCGTGGTCCTGTTACCGAGCTCCGCTGCTTCCAGCTAGGTAAGCAAGTGTTCGGATTCTTCATGACATGGTTGGTATAGTCATCCAGTGCTAAAAGCACCGCCTCTGGCGGTCAGTAGGGACGAAATAGAACGATAGTTACGGCTGGAACTACGGTTCTATGAGTCCCGGATGACCGCCAGAGTTTCCGGTCACTCAGAATTCTTGTGTGCTCGCGAGAAGATTCTGGGAACCGATCCACTAATGACGCCGGCCTATGTAGCCGTAGTCACGTGGGTCACAGGTGACTTTGTTGTTATTGGTACTCAAACTGCGCATGCGTGCGATGGACATATCCAGTGCTAAAAGCACTGCCTCTGGCGTTCATCCGGGACTCATAGAACCGTAGTTACAGCCGTAACTATCGATCTTCTTCCTGCTATTCTGAGTTTTATTTTCTCTGTCCAAACAGAAATAGTAGCTGAATGACTAATCCTTTCACAGCTGTTATTTAGCTGTTGAATAAATATGGATTCACCTTTTTATTATTTGTAACACTGATTATAAGTCATCCATGTCCCTTCTGGAGATTGCTTGATGAATACATCAACCCAAAATGTCATCCATATTGTTTGACCTGCAGGTGGTTAACATGGAGAGTGTGAATTATCTGCTGATTCTTCAGGAAGATGGGTGCAACCAAACAAACATTAATTACACATACGCGGATTCTTGACTAGGCTATCACTCATTATTTACCGCATATCACCAGCTGTCTTGTGAGTCTTACTGAAAGGTTAATGAAGAACGGAGATATAAAGGCCGCCCAAACCTTCTGCAAACCTCTGTGTTTGTGTGCACATTTGTGTGTTTGCGCACATCCCGTCATGTGGCTGACACAGACGCGGTTGTGCCTGCCATTTCTTAATTATTGATAATGAGGCCCACTGAGACTGCAGCGAAAGATAAAGGCAAATGGCAAACTGATGCAGTCAGACATAATAACTATACAAGTCATGATGGTGCTATAATGAGAACAATTACACGAGCATACCCTCGACAGCCACAACAATGAAACTCACTCTGCCGTTTTAGGGAGTCCGTTTCTGTATGATCCTTCCTTGCTTCGTCCCAGACATCATTTTTATCATCAGCTAAACCACTTCCCACAAAACCATTCATCTTAACTAAAGCTTACACATCTAAAAACTATATCCATCCATGTTTTCTTTCCTCCTGGTTTTAGAAAACCCAACTTGCATTGTCATCCCAGCAGAGGCTCTGAATAAAGATGACGGTAGTTAAGGACGTGATGAGTGCAAACTCACAAACAGCGAAGGCAAATGTGTAAAAATGCACAATATCCTCTGTGCCACATCAAACAATCACTGTGACCTTCCCTGCCTTGGGGGAGACGTTTTTTACATCCCAACACTCATTAAATCCCCTGAGGTTTAGGGCCATGATAAAGCAAACAAATGGCTCGTAATCACAGTGGTAATAAGCAGAGGGGTGGTCATTAGAGATGCTATTCATCCCATATGGAACGCCTCTTAGTGTGCCATAGTGACTTATTGTCTCTGGCAGTGCAACGAATGATCGTCCTTGCCTGTATGGGGGGCTTATCCTCAAAGCCTTACCGCCCACTCGCCTTGTTTGCAAGGCTTTATTAAAGCCCAGCCTGTACTGACTCACGGCTATCTGCAAGTTTCTGCATCCTGTGATCAACCCCAGGCCTGTTACTTCCATTTCCACTCATAACATCATAAGAAAGCTGGCAGAGTGAGGGATTATCAAGCCAGAGCCTGGTCTAGGCATCATGGCAAGGCCTATTAGAGCTGGCAGGAGGTTAAAATGACATGCTGTTCTAAAACATATTCCAAGCTAAAAATGGAATTTGCTAAGATAATAAGTATGGGTCATTTTGAAAGCCAGTAAGCTAGCCTTTCTGTAAGAACATTAAAAACGGTTTGCTTTAATGTAAGTAAATCAAATCTATTATTGCATGAGTGGTAAAAACCCCTTCCACGTTTAGTAGTTGAATAGACAAACCATCATGCATCTAACAAGAGGAAAAGGTAAGCTGTTAAGGTAAATAAAAACAATCTGTTTTCAGCTTCAGGGTAAGCAGGGAAGAGATGGAAAGAGAACATAACAGTACGTAATACAAGAGGAAAAAGCATTGAACTCAACATATACTGTATGTCATATACTGTATGACCCCTACTGATCTTGTATACTGGCAAGGGAACAGCAGCAATGTTCCTATAACTGGAGGTAACTGAAATGTGTTGCCTCTGTTCTGTAATTGCTGTGGGTCAGCCCACGCTGTCTTTGGGTCCTATTTCATCACCATGACTTGTGGGGGAAGAATCTAAAAGGCAACCACAGCATACTGTATGGAGACTTTTCTCCAAAATAACGGGTTCTGTATACTCAGGGTAATTGATGCAGACCTTTTAAAGAATGTTGACCACAAGACAAACTAAAGAACATCTTTCAACAGTATAAAAAAAAAGATCCATCTCCTTCATTTTTTATGACTGGGAAAAAATTAAAGTTGAGATATTTTTCTGTGATTGAAAAAGGACTGAGTTTTGGGAACAAATAGCAACAGAAAGCAGCAGTAGGGGGTCCTTTTTCTGACAGCAACCAATGGTTAAGTGCAAAACTGCATAACTTCTTCATAACAAAAAAAGATTTGAGCAAGTGGTTTATAGAAAAAAGGAAATATCTCCACAACTTCATCATGTTATGGTTCATTAAGGTATAGAACAAATAGGCCAAAGCCAGCACAATTCCTCCAGCCTTTGTATACATAATTTGCAGATAAAGACAAATTAAATACAAAAGTAGATATTCCAAGTCTACAAGCCCTAAATATTTCTTCTCATTTCCTCCAAGGTCTGAAGCTCGAGAGTTACCCCTCTCAGGAAACACAACAGTTGTCTGGAGATGTCTACTATTCCCTAAATATTCCTTAATTTACTTTGATGTATGCCACAATGTTGTTTACTTCTTTACAAATGTAAGGGCCTTGCTAATTGCTTTTAAAAGTAATTATCCAAAGAAGTCTCAGTTAATCCCTCAAGCCACTCTCACATTTCTGCTAAGTACAAAAAATGCATGCAAAAAAAATGAAAGAATACTCTTACCTGTATTTGCAATCATTCAGGGTAGAGGGCACCAAGGGATAAAGAGAAAAAAAGAAATAGGATTAGATTAGGCACTGTGGTAAATTAACACACTTTAATGTCATGTGTTTCATACATAAAGAGTGTACAGGTTTGGAACTAATCAGTTCCTGCAAATATATACATGTATATTGCAAATACATTTTGACATCTGAGTTGATGACGGTTGAACTTTGTTTAAAATGTTCATTGTGGCAAACACAAAAACAGGACGATATTGATAACGAGCAAATATTACTAATGTCTTCAGCAAAAGTGAACAAACATACTGATGAATTTGGAACAACTGAATTTCCAAAGTTTGATGAACCGGGCCAGTAAACAATATTAGATGGCAAATTGTACAATAATAATCACATCATTCTGCTAACCATTTCCTTAATGTATGCTAAAAGTCGCTTTAATTGCCTCTATATCATGAGATTAAATGCAGACTCAGTGAACTCGATAACAGCTGCTATAAGACTCAAGCATATATGGCATATAGTGCGTCTTCTGTCTAACTTTTTTAATGGAAACCCAGTATCTTTGCATAAATTATAAAATAAAAAATATGTTAATCAAATACTGAAAGCAACCAGCTTAAATTAGTGCTGCAAGATAATTGAAACAGTGCCATGCATGTTAGGGCTATGTTTAGGTGCTAAGGAGGCAAAAGTGGTCTGCTGAATTCCGTTTGACTGACTGACGCGTGAAGTGCCATTTGCTAAACAACTCAACTCTCTAGACTTATGGTTCCATTATAGTTCCATTAGCCGAGAGAAAAAAAAGAGAAGGAGTGGCAAGGGGAAGGGAGAATAACTTATCTGAAGGGTGATAATTGAAGATGAGAAAGAGGCAGGGAAGGTTGAGAGGGTGGGGGAGAGCTAGAAAAATGATGAGCTGAAGAGCATATAAAGAGGGGGGGGGGATGGTTCTTTCATCTTGACAGCTTTCAGGAAGACTCAGTAAACTAAAGGAGTAAAGAAAAGCCCCAACCCATACTTCTCAACTATCCCCTCCCATAGATTGAGGGCCAATGAAAAAAATAAAATAAGTAAAAGCTAGAGTGAGAAAAATAGGGGAAATGAGGGCTAGGATGTGGAGGGAGGAGATGAGAGAGAAAAACAGAAAGAGATGGGAGGAGAACATCTGCAAAACTCAGAGAAAAGAAGACGAAACTACTGACAGCCCTGAATAAGGCTTTTTCAATTCCGAGCGTTTGAGAAGGAAGAGAAGTGAGCCGTGATCCAGATATGTTATCTCTGTTCAGCTGCACTGACAAATGTATTAGAGATTTTTCTGTTCACCCATTCCCCCAAACTTGAATCAGAGAAAACAACATCTGACACATTAGCGTCCATTTATACCCCCATATCTTAGTGTCAAACTCTCACATATCCTACTGTACATTCATATATATTTCAAACATGTTACTCTGGTTTTAACAAGAATAATAATAATTTAAAAAAAAGAAAAATCTCACTTTCTTCAGCCTGAAGCTACATAATTACCAAAAAAACATTCCAGGTGAAATAAAAATAAACTATTTTCCATCTTCCTTATGCATAATGCATGCATTTCAGTTTTAAATGTTCACTGTCAGCCAGAGTGATTACATTGCATTGGGGCCAGCCATGCAGATAATAAGGAAACAATCCTGCTAAGAGAAGCCCCCACAACATTAAGTTAACTATCATGAATGGAATGTAGCTTTCTACAAATAAGTCACCCTGTTTGCAGCATTGGACGCAGCACAAATTAAATATTCATTAAGCGATGTCATCTGTAGTGAGGTCAGTGGAACTGGTCTATCAGAGCAATTAGAAAAGTCTGGTCGGTAAAGCAGGCCTCCTTTTAGCTCTGTTTCTCTTTTAACCAGTTGAGCCCCGAGCCTGTTTTTCAGGCCTCAGGCTCGAAAATGACATTCCCAGAACAAATCACTATAACTTCACTTCTAAAAAGGGATAAATTAATACACTTTTTTCTCAAAGCAATGATAAACCTGTGAGTTGGATGTAGAAAAGTCAGAATCAATATAGATGTTTTTTATTTTAAAGTAAATTCAGATTGAACATAGTCAAATAAATTAAATTATTGTGCCCTTCCAAAAAAAAAACATTACTTATAGTGAAAACCACCCTTTAATGATGGGATAGTAGACTTAAAGTTTTAATAATCCAAACTATAACATATAATAAGTACCCTGTATCAAGATTGATGCAAAACAAGTGAAATTTTACCTTTTTAGGGAGGTTTAGAAAAAGAAAAAAGCCCTGCCAATTTCCATAGTGGTAATCCAGCTTTATTTATCCCATTATTCCCATTTTTATTAAGACTGATTATGTCTACCATTTTCCAATAGCTCTTCACAAAAAGACAGATTCAGCCCACTTCTTATACGCGCACAGAGAAGCTCTAAGGTTGTGCATTTTGGGGCGGATATACAAATGAACAAGCAAAGAAGCAAAAACAGTTATGCTGCTTTCACTCAACCAAAATCCCGTTGCTAATGCTTCTTAGTCTGGAGAGGTCACGGAAGCCTTGCAAAGTCTTGGTTTCCCATTAAGTGGAGATTTTTTGTGCTTTTAGCTCAAACCAGTAGTCAAAAATAAAGATGGCCTCCTGGGCCAAGCCGCAGAGCTGCTCAAAAAAAAGATTGCCCTCAAAGTGCAGTCACACGATGATGGTTTCCTCGCCTCACATTAAATCTTTCAAAATGGCCCATGTGGATTAATGCACACAGACGAAGGAGACTGGAGAAACAAACACATGATTGGAGGAAAATGTTTGGACTGAGCCAGTGTGCATGGTTTCTTTTAAAGCCATTTGCCTTGTGTGCGAGTCTGTGCCTGTCTAAGTGAATCACAGTTCATGAAAGCAGACCAGTTCAGACAAATTACTGTCTCCATGCCATTCAGTCAGGAAGCTGTTCACACTGGCACAAAATGGGTCATCACCACAAAAACATTCCCACATAAAGAGCAAATGTGTCATCCTGAAAATGTACAAACAATCGCCAATCCTTGTTGCATGTGGCTTCTTGTTGTTTGCTCCTCTAAATTTAATCGTAAAGTAATTTAAAAAGAGTTGGGAAAGTGGTTGTCGTGGTCAGTTTATGTTTGTTTTTGCCAGATTTCAGTTTTTGGCAGGTCTTGACTGCCTCCATCTTTACAAACCAAGCTGGACCAGGCCTCATGGAATTACACAGGCTGAAAGGCCAACATAGGGTTGAACAGCCAGAATCCATGTCAATGGATGGCCACCGTGGCCACTCACAACCCCAGAAAATGTGCATTAGGCCTGAACACGGGACCCAATTCATGATCCAGAACTCCAATCTAGATTATCATGAGGCTGAAATATGTCAGTTTGAGTGGGGTAAAATCAATTAAAATTAAAACATGACTATAATCATATTCAACCAATCTAACATCTGCATTAATCACAGATAACTTTTTTCGATCTCATTGCCATTAATATTAATTAATTATTCATGTTTATCCACCTACTTTAGATCATTTAGTAGTACAAGTAAAAAAGTACTTTTTATGATTATGCATTTCAAGTGGACATCTGTTCATGTGGATACCAATTGTGTCTGAAAGCGAGGTGTGTTTGTTTATATGTCTACTGTATGTGTGTGTATGGTGTCTGTGTGCGTGTGTTAGCGTGTGTTGGGAAGTGAGAGTCTCAAAAGCAATTTGAGTCAAAAGCAGCATGGATTTCATAAAGTATCTGTGTGTGCATTCATCAGTTCATGTACAATTACATCATGTTTGTCAGTGGGAAAACACACACACGCACGCACGCACGCACGCACGCACGCACGCACGCACGCACGCACGCACGCACGCACGCACGCACGCACGCACGCACGCATGCACACACACACACACACACACACACACACACACACACACACACACACACACACAAAGCCTCCTACCATCAACACTGACTGGCAGGGGTGCTCTGCCACCTTCCTATATTTTCCTCCAAAGACTTCCACGGGCCATTAATGACACCAACACCTCTCAATTATAAAATCATTCAAGGGCAATTAATCCCGCTATAAAAAGAAAAGGCAGATGATACATTATGGAGAGAAAATTGAGAAGAAATGGAGGGAGTGCAGAGGTGGTGATGAAGGGGGGAGGAGGACATAAGGTAATTGAAGGAGAACAATGCCAAGGAAACTATGTTAAGCAATTCTCAATTTTGGTTAAACATTTGCTGTTCCCATGGCACCAAAAGTTGACCGTACTGACGAGTAATTAAAACACCTCAGAAGTATTCACACTGACTGCTGTTGGATGTGTGATGGATGGCTTCATTAATATGTGTTCTGCTCTTGTAAAAACATTTCAGATTTCAAACGCTAACCCTCCTCCCTTTTCTAACTAAAATTAATTTTGAAAGAGGGGGGAACATAAGCGTGAGACACCTCAATGGTGAAGTTGAGATTTTCACTGACCTCATTGAGAAAGATCCCGACAATCCACGTAAAAAAAAACTGCCGCTAACTCTGAGGTTCTTGGCGAGCTTTTGCGAAGCAAAGCTTCGTCAGATCCTGTTAACAAAATGTCAAAAACTCACAGGCGGATCACCCAACCAACTCAAGATGTAGCAGTCAAGATGAAAGCGTGTGTCTCTCTTGAGTCTTTTGAGTTGATTTCCTCTGAAACCCTCACTGACGCTGTGATTTAAATGAAACCCTCTTTCCGTCTCAAAAGAGAGAGACAAGATTACTGACAGAAGTATAGCTACTGACAAAAGCCTAACTTATTTGCTAAGGATGGTCTACCATGCTGGTCAAGAGTTCAATATGACATCAAGACAGCTTTACCTCAAGCGATTACATATTCACTTTAAAGCCATTACAGCAGAGAAATCCTCATTTCCAGTTCATAAGCGCTCATTTGATACATTTTATGAACATGGCATGTCCGTTGCCAATTGTAATCTGTTTGCATGTCCACATCTGCAAAAAGGATTAACGGGGTACCTCAGGGGACTGTACTGGGCCCAGTTATATTTTTGATCACTATGCTACCTCTTTAATCCTGAACTTACAAGATATCTGTTTTTTACTGGTATGTAGATGAGATGCAGCTTAACAAGCCAGTCTGTCAATGGACTGTAAATCATGTTAAAATCTAGAGTTATCAGTCAGCTTTCGATAAATCTTTTCAATATACTCTTCTAAAAACCAATAATCAGAAATGTGTATTTTCCAGGCATTTAACCTAATTACTTTGGCATTTACTTATGTAATTAAAGTGTCTGTTGTATGATCTGTCTGCCATTTTTAATATTGCTTTGATTCATTGACATTTTCTTCAGTGATTAGCTGCTGTTTGGATTCATTATTACCTAGGATATTTATAACTTTGATTTTTGAATAATATCTCACTGATCCCCCCAATGTCTGTTTCCTAATTTGAGTAACATTTAATCATGTATCTTCTAATTGGCCAAGGCTGCTTACAGACGCTGTAGGATACACACAAATGGCACTTTCAGTTTAAGAAGGGTGCATGTTGAAATAAATATCTTGACATCTTTGTAGAAATCGTAAGAGCAAGAAAAAATGTTTTACTTCACTTTAATGTGTGGTAAAATAACATCTATGTGTATTATAAATATATAAATAGTTTTCGTGAATGCAAAAAATGAACGTGGGAAAAAGAAAAGGGAAAACACACACGCGATACAGAAATAAACATTCTACTGCCAAAGGCCAGTTCTAAAGCACTCTAATTAAACAGAATGCACACAGAGAAACCTTGACAAGTAGAATAGCTTAAAATACTGGTGAAAAGTAGGAGAATGGATAAAAAAACCCACAGCATACCATTTTAAATACCGCAAACAAAACAACTACAAAATAACATTCCCTAAGTCCTGTTATGTTGTGCACGCTACAATAAGTGCTGCTTCAAGAATATGTCCACTCTCCTTTTCTGCGATGGGCAGAGGAAATAAAACAGACTTCTGCGCATCCTAATTGAGTGAGTTTACAGTTAGCAAATTAAAACAATTACATCTGCGGGCCAGTAACCCACTGGACCATGCACTTAACAACAACAATATGGAGAGAGATTTCAGCAAGAAGGAACAGCCAGCCTCATTAATACAAAAGGGGGGATGAGAGGGGAAGAAAGCAGTGTAATCAAGCAGGAGCTTATTCAGCTGAAAACATCTTAGATTTTGCCAAAGATATGCAGCTACAGCTGGGTAGCGTACAAGCGGAGAGACCTAGATTGGCTGTGATTGAGTGTGTATGTCTGTGCGTCTCGGTGTGTGCACGATGGGTGGGCCTGCATACATGTGTGTGTCTTTGTGCCTGTGTGTCTCCGTATGTGTTCTCCTGAGCGCAAATATACCCCAAATCAATTCAAATTAGGCTATCTCTTCACTCAGTCTAATGTTCCATAAAAGATGTAAGAGGCTCTACTTATCCCTATGTGTCTGCTGCAGCCTCTCAGGCAACACAGGCCATTTCTACGGCAAACTTAATGGACTGTTACATAAGCCACCGAAGCCTGTCCTGACATTCGTGACACTGAGTGTGAGAATTGACTTTGAGAGGGGAATTTTAAAGAAAATGCCTGAGGAAATTACAAGCCCCTAAAAGGGTCCTAATCTAAAATCGCCCCGTCGCCTCAAGGCCCGGGGTGTGGGCTATCAGCGTATGGGTTAAATCTTACTGGCTTCCTGACATGAAAAAGTGGGTGACGAGTGAGCAGCTGATGAATCTGCCATGGGCAAGAAGGAAAGCACTGGCAAGGCTAAGTAAATTTTCAAGGAAAAGAACACATCTGTCTCAAACGTCATCACATCTGTCTCAAACATCATGTCAAATAAAGTTTTAAATGATGAATTGTTGGGACATCATAAATGTGCACAAAAGGAGGAGTAATGGTGTCGATACTGTACTAACTTAAAGGTGGCTTCGGGATATTGCCTAAGAAAGGTCGCTGGTTCAAACAGCGTTCACCAAACTCTTCAAAGCAGTGGGCTGGGGGTTTAAGTTGTTTGCGGGTTAGCCCACTATCGCCTTGAAACACTCTCCTGCAAGCTTCTCAGGACTCACAAAGGGAAAGAACCTGAGTTGAACTCTCATTGCTTTGCTTCTCCTCCTCCTTCACACCGCTGCAAGGAATCCCACTGGGTAGACCAGCACTCACATCTGAACCTGAGAGAAAAACTAGCAAGGTGATAGGTTGAATTGATTCCCCACTGGGAGGGGTCTAGTATATTGTGCGAGGCGTCTGTCATCCAGAAGTTCAAGACATCAAACAGATGTGTCAACATATTTGTCAAGAACAGCCAAGTGATTTACGAAGCAGGCGACAGACAGTATGTATGATGAAGAAGAACATTAGAAGCCGTTGTTCGTTAGAACATGAAAGAGACAATCCTGCAGCTTAATTTAGAAGCATAAACACCCACATACTGTATATAAATACTACTACGAGCCCGTTACAGTATTCCGTGGTGCCTAATGAGGGCTCTCGCATCGAAGTAGGTCACCAACATCACACTCATCAGTACACAAATAATTAAAGCCTTGTCATTTAGCAGCAACATGGCGGATGCAATGCATATCCTTCTAGTGTCGTTTCTACACTGAACAAAAATATAAACGCAACACTTTTGTTTTTGATCCCATTTTTCATGAGATGAACTCAAAGATCTAAAACATTTTCTACATACACAAAATAACCATTTCTCTCAAATATTGTTCACAAATCTGAAAAGATCTGTGATAGTGAGCACTTCCCCTTTGCCGAGATAATCCATCCCACCTCACAGGTGTGGCATATCAAGATGCTGATTAGACAGCATGATTATTGCACAGGTGTGCCTTAGGCTGGCCACAATAAAAGGCCACTCTGAAACGTGCAGTTTTGCTTTATTGGGGGAGTCTGGGGGGGGTCCGAAAACCAGTCAGTATCTGGTGTGAGGATTAGGGTTAGGGTTAGGGTTAGGGTAATGTTGTGAATCGAGTGGCCCATGGTGGTGGTGGGGTTATGGTATGGGCAGGCGTATGTTATGGATGATGAACACAGGCAATATCAATACAATATCAGTGTAATTTGCGCAGAATTTTGGGCACACACATATATCAAAGACATTGTTTCAAGGTCAGGTAAGTATTGTATTTGTAACACTGCAGTGTGGCATACAAAATAAGCTCTTATGCTTACATAAAACATTCAGAAACTATGTTTTAATACTTTATTGTCTTAAATAGTCATTGCACTCATAAACATATAAAGTTCAGTTTACTCTTAATGAGGAGGACTACTTGGATTGAAATAGGTCTCTTTACCAAGCTACGTTGCATTATAAGTAATGTTGGATCCAATGTTTTTGGAGTCAGTAAGAATATATATATATATCAGTTTTGGCTTCAATGTTGACCATTAATCATGTATTTAATATGTCAATACTCAATACTAAATTGCTGGATAACTCTTTACAAATATACATAGTAAAATTGAAATATTTCCGTCGAGTTCACAAAAAGGGGAAGTCCTTATTACGGCTTACAGTGTGTACTATAGCATCACATTTTTAATATGACACCAACTAGTGTATCCAATATTCAGGAGTACAAGAAACAGGATCTTGCATCAGTTAAAGCAATGCTTCAGAGAACATAACCGGCTAGCAGTGGCAGAAAAAAGTACCAGAGAGCCAACACTCATCAAACATTTACAATTCATAGTTAATGGCCTCGAACATTAAAAAAGGTCTGCATGGTTTTCTCTAGATGGAAAATCGGGGACTCTGTACAACATTGGAGTTATTAATTAATTGCTTTCGCTTAATTAAGCCCAGAATGCCTTGGGACAGACTCGAGTTCCATGTCCCAGGACGACACCCTGCCAACCTCTTGCCTCTTGGATTTCTAACATCAGTAAAAGTTTGAATATGTTTTGTTAACACAAGTAAGTTGATCAGCGCTACAATCACAGCCACACACATGGAAACTAACACGTTGGCATGTGAGCAGCTCCATTGGAACAGCTGGGGGTTAAGTGCTTAGCTCAAGGTTACCCCAGGGTGGTCATAGGGGTCCAGCCCGACTGTTTACAGAACTGATCCATTTTGAGTTTTCTTTGAAGCCATTCGACACTCACAGACGTATTCTTTACCTCATGCAGAGAGGCGTTTTTACGGAAAATAAAAGTAGCCTGAGAAAAGTCACTAATAGGAAAGGTAAAGGGCCAATGTATGAGTAAATGTTGATAGGATTAAAGTTTGTACTGCATTAACATATTTTTTCATTATATTTTCTATGTGTGCCTATATGTGTGTATGTGGATGGTTGTGAAGCATGTGTAATTACATTTCACACACTGAAGTGTCAGATTGAGATTCAAACCCCCCATCTCTTCTCTCTTACACATAGACACGCACACAACTGTGGTATTGAGGAGATGTGTTTTGAGTGGGTGGGAACAGACGCTCGTGATAAGTGAATGGCTTGTTTTAATTGCTAGTGCATGCACACGAGGAAGCCAGTAGTACAACTTTAGCATGTGCTCAAACACACACATACACACTTGTAGAATCTTAAACAATGCTTAAACCTGGAGGATGTTTAAATTGTTGTGCAGAAGGTGACTTTACAGCATTATAGTAATGGATGAGTGATGGATGGAGCGGAGGCAGGTTGATGTATGGATGGAGAAAAAAGCAGAAAGAGCAGAGAGCGGTCACTTTTTTGACACCTTGGTTCTTCTGTACACACAAGGGTGCTCAGATGAAACCATCTAAAACCACTCGAGTTCATCCGGAACACACATACACAACGGCGAGCACAATGCTGAACCTACATACACAGCAGGAATGAAGGGTTGTGTGCTGGTTGCGGATGTAGAGTGTGTGACAGGCTGTGATATCGCTCGGTCACACTGCACTGCCCCAGAATTTGATAGTTAAGAGCAACAAGAAGGTATTTCTGCTCGTTTCCTGTCCCTCTGGATAGAAGGAGCAATACAGGAGCATTGGACCCTTACATACATTTGGGTTATAGGCTACTTGGTTCCCTTTTTTTTGTTATTTGAAATATGTAATTATTGGCGTTTAGTTTTTGGAAGAGCAAGTCAATAAAACAAAACACTAATTTCAAGTTATATATTTTAAGAGACTTTGGTTAATCAGCAACTCATTTGAGTTTTCTTCCATTTGTATTCTTAAACTTTCAATACTGGAAACATTCTATGAGTTGTGAGTGGGTTATTCGAGCGATAAGAACAAGGATAAATGGATCCTTAAAAATGCTGTAGAACATTAACGCTTAACAAAAAAAAACATGCCAAAACAAATACAAAATCAGCAGGGATTTACTGAGCAGCAATAAAAAAAACAAGGGTGATTTATCAGTGTAGACCATTTCAATATCAGAAAACACTGTCCATTGACGAACGTTTGACCACCAAGCATCATTGGTGTTAACACAGACTTCGCCTGATATCGTCCATAGAGTCCTGCGATCTGTCCTTGGGTACAAAGTGCAGAGGCTCGATCAGGGCTGCCATGAGGGAACCAGGTCTCTGATCCCGCTGGAGGGTTAGCTTGGAGTCTTATTTCATAAATTATTTTCCAGGAGTAGATTGCGTATAGGGACCCCCTTAGCTCCTAGCTGGGTTAGCTTAGCTCCCGTAGTGGCTCACCTCCCGGGGCGGCCTTGGTGGCTTTGGTCGGACTAGAAGGTCGGAAGATGCCGCGGGCGAGGATCGTCTAAAGCAGTGGTTCTCAACTGGTCAGGCCTCGGGACCCACTTTTTCCTTTGTCAATAGATGGCGAGCCGAAAATTTGAACCACTCAAATCTATTCAACAAAAAATCGTGCAGTAATATACGCTTTTCAGCATACATTATTAATGAAAGTGAGGTACAGTGCATATCTCCCTTATACCCCTTCACAGAACGAAGGAATGCTTTTAAAAAAGGTTTAATGAGATGATGGAATCAAAGTTGAACTGGATAACATAAAAAGGCACACGTGCTGAAAACCCAACCCCAGAAGGGGGTTCTGGGGGGATTGTTCCCCAGGAGATTTTTTGAAATACTAACATATAAACTACGCATTCTGGTGCACTCTGAGAAGAAAATAAATAAATATATTACTACCCGACATATTAATAATATTTGATGCCATTGTTGGTTTGTCACTTTGTTCTGACAGCTGAACTTGCTGCTCCACACAGAGAGAAGAGTAAAGAGGAGATAGTCTGTGTGAATTACTTTAAATTGTGGGTAAGGGTAGCTCCCATTGTTCTGTGACCTGTCAATCATCAAACCGGGGGTCATATTTCATTATGTGTTCATTTTTATCTGAAGTTGTACCCATGGATGTATAAAGAGTTCTACCGCAAAGTTATTCTCCGTGGGGACTTCCGGCAGTAATCTTGATACTGATCGGCCAGAAGACTCGAATCAGCAAAGATGTTTTATTGAGAAGATGATCACTACGTGACAGACATTTTCAAAACCGTTTATGGTCTCCGGTACTTCCAGTCCAACGCCTACTGCATGCACAGCGTAAGAAAATTGGGCCTTCAAAATAAAAGTTTGACCTTTTTCCAAAAAGAAAAATAAGGAAATTATTTTTTCTTTCAATTATTTTTTCTTCACTCACACATCTGCGACCCACTCGAAACGGGTCCGCGACCCACCAGTTGAGAACCACTGGTCTAAAGGTTTGCTCCACTTAATCCAATCTCTGCGCTTCGTTTTATAATATTTATATATAAATATACACCGTCGGGTTATTTTTCAGTGAAAATTGGTTAACAGATGTTTCCTCCTTACATTATCATCCTGTACTGTATGACCAATATACAGTTAGAACATGTGTATTGCGTACATCAACACGCGTTTCAGTCAAGAAGTAAATACTATAGACAGTGTCACATTTCCTAAAATTAATACAAAATGGGCCTGGACCATCATTTAAAACCAACACCATGAGTATTCAGAATATTGGATTTGTACGGACTGCTTTAAGCTCCAAAGTAAAAGAAACATTTAAATCAACTTCAGCATAATTTTTGTCTCTCCGTGGCTTTCTTCATTCCAGTGTCTCGCTCACGGCAATATTTTTAAATTACTGTAGATCAAGGTAATTTAAATCAGTGAAAAAAGTCAACGGCAAGGGAATATTCACTGGCATTGGATTCATCCCTTCTACCGGGTTTGAGCAAGTTGTACCTTAAATATCATCACACCTCATATGAACACACTTCAAAGCGCAAAATGTGTTAGACACAGAGTAATCTTCTTACTTACTCACACACAGAAAAAGTCTAACTTCAGCGTCACACATGAATACATTATCTTCCTGCTCTTCTTCATCTTTCAAGTACTAAAAGAGGTGATGACTGTTAGGTGTTAGGAAAACATTGAAATCTATTTTGTCTGCTGTTTGGATCATCACACTGACTCATCGGCTAAATAAGAGCTGAAATGTTATAAATAACATCTGCTATCCTTTGCAAAAATGAATCAATTAAAATAATATTCAAACACTTTTAAAAGCTCTGGAGAAGAAGTACGCTTGAAGACTTTTTACCCCAGTCTAGCACAGACCATTTTTCATTTGAAATTAAAGCTGAAACAAGCAGGTCTCCTTAGGCAAGCAACAGACAGACCCGTGGAGGGAATATGCCGTGTAAGCGTCTGCTGAGATGTACATCATCTCTCGGTTGGTTTGAGTGTGTGTGTTGTGTATGGTTAAGAGAGCGTTGTTACCCACACACCTACGCACTCCAGAGACCCCCCAAGGCCTTAAAAACGCAGGTACTGTAAGCAAATAATCTGGATCCCCATGTGTGTGTGTGTTTGTTTTCCATGCTTTTTTTGCCACTGTGATGTCTCCAGAGTGGCTTGTGTCTGTGTGGAGTGTGTGTGTACATGTGTGCTGCCTCATACATGTCTGATTTGGTCCTCTCTCCATAAACAAGGCTCCCTCAGTGTGAGCAAGGCAGCCCATTTGAGCATGCTAAAGGTAAGCCAGCAAAATCGCCTGATCAACATTCATACTGCATGCACACTGGCCAGTGACTCTCCACTCCTCCCCCTCCTTATTTTTCCTTTTCCTCTATCCAGTTTAATTCATCTCAATTCAAGTCATTTCAATCCCAAAGAATAGTTTTATTCCCAGCTCTTCTTCCCCCACTCTCCTACTTTTCTTCGTCCAGTTGTTTTGTTCTATTGTCATCGTTCATCCCCTTCTCTGCACTCATCTCCTCTGTTCTGCTCTCCTCTTTTAACTTGTTCTATTCAAGTCTTTTCATTCTCTGCTTCTATTTTCCCTCCTTTTTTCTCTCCCTTCTGTTCCGCCGATAGAATTGGGAGGGATGAAACCCTCTTTAATGGTCACACATGCAGAGCACACAGCACACACAGTGAAATGTGGCCTCTGCATTTAACCCATCCTAGTACCAGGAGTCTAGTACTAGGAGCAGTGTGCAGCTATTGCACAGCGCCCGGGGAGCAATGGGAGTGGGGGGGGGAAGGGGGTTGTCCGGTGCCTTGCTCAAGTGCACCACGGCAGGGCCCAGGAGGTGAACTGGGACCCCTCCAAGTAGCAGTCCACACTCCATATTTAAGTCTTCTCGGGGACTATATTTCCTCTCTCCTCTCAGTTCTTTCTGTCTTCCGCCACGCATGTAATATTCATGGAAGGTCATTAAAGAAACACACACTCACAGGGCGAAAAACAGACAAGCATGAAATAAGCAATTCTGAAAACAAAACAATAATCGGTGGGAGAATCAGCGGGAGAATCAGCAGGCGCCTCACACATCCGATGCTGCCTGCTAAATGACCGCACTCTCCTCACTTTAACCATCCTCATTTCCAGCAAGCCTCTCTGTTCTGATTTCTTGTTGAAAGCGCTTTGTCTGCCATGCTAAGTTACGTTAAAAAAAAACAGACAGCAGTAGTCGGGGAAGGAAGTGGAAGAAGCTTTTTAGTCAACTCCCTTAATAAAATGAAGAGACAGTTTCAAATCGGGGGCCCTGTAAGTGCGAGCCGCTTAATGTCAGACAATGTTGCTGTTGTAACTGTGAGGGGTGTGCAGGGGAGGAGAATCAAAAGAGCAGACTACTGTCATTTAGTTGCAGGGAGGAGACATGAGAAAGAAGTAATTAGCGAGAAGCGGTTTAATAGACGGGGGAAAATGGCAGCAAGAGAGAATAAAAATACCAGTGGGAGAGGAGGACAGAAAGAAAGGGAGACATGAGGAGCCAAAAGAAGGCTGAGTGAGGAAATGAAACTATGACAGAAGTGGAAAAAAAGGAGTTCAAAGAAAATGCTGGGGTATTACAAGTTATTTTTGTAGATTTGTCGTCCGCTTCTACTGGTTATGGTAAAATGCTACTTATCAGAGTAATTGCTGAGGTACTGGAACACGGGGAAATCACTAAAAGCACAGGCTGAATATCAGGTTCAGTCAGATTATCTAAACCAATTTATGTAGAGCTAAAAATGAAATTGAAAAGTCAGGGGATGGCATGAGTCATTAGACGCCATGGATACCTGATAGAAATTGCTATTCAAATAATCTCGGACTGACCACGAGCCATGTAGAGTGTCAAAGAAAACCCACGTTGTAAAAAGCCTGTATTTCCCTTAGGGCAGCTCAATTAATCGTATTTTAATCGCAATTACGATTGTGGCTTGCAATGATTACGAAAACAACGTAATTGAAATAAACGATTATTTTATAATTATTATTACTTTTTTTTTTTTCTTTCAAATAATTTTTTTTTTTCTTGGTTTTTCAGTTGAATTATACTTAAAGTTCAGGGTAATCAACTGTTAAAAACATACTGTTCATATTTTTTCTCCCCAATAAATTGATGTTTTCAAAGTAAATGGATAATCGTTTTTAATAATCGTGATATCAATTATTGACCCAAATAATCGAGATTATGATTTTTGCCATAATCGGGCAGCCCTCATTTCCCTTTAAGCAGGAGATGGAAATGAAACCAACAGAGTGAGAGGAAAAAGAGAGGGACAGGGACGTTGAAGGGTATCCCACCCTTCAGTTAGCAGGTGGTGGTGAGGTGAGGTGTGAGTAATGCCCAGGCCTGGTATGTGGTCCCTCTTGAGAGCAGGGGGGCAGACAGGGGTCCCGTCCCAGCAGATAGCGTTACGGCAGCTTGATGTTGTTTTGGCTCCAAGAGCTGAAATGTCATCGTATACATGGCTAAACTCCACTGACACAACATACTATACAGCCCTGTGTGGTTATTTGTGTGTGTGTGTGTGTGTGTGTGTGTGTGTGTGTGTGTGTGTGTGTGTGTGTGTGTGTGTGTGTGTGTGTGTGTGACTATCATGCCAGCATGTCCAGCAGTGGGAGCCTAGGGGGAGGCCCTGTCATGCCTTTCTAGAGCCTACTCATAATGCCATTGTTAGCATATGGCTGTGTGCTAAGTGAGTTGTCTTTTTCCTTATCAAATATTTACAATTACAAACAGAGTGAAACCCTCGCCCTGGTTGGCATTCATGTTTAATTGATTTTTCTCTCTTTCTCTCCTCCTCACACCCTGTTCTCTTTCTCTTTTACGTTTGCTCGTCGTCTTGTATTTTAGGGGCCGAATGCACGCAACATTTTATGGCTAAGATTAGCTCCTTAATGGACAATTTAGGAGACACTCTTGCCAGTAGGAAAGGGGAACTCTTGTCTCGAACCAAAACATGTTTAAACCAGTGTCATCTGGATGTCACAGTGATGTCATCAGGGTAATATCAGCTCAGGTTTGGATACTTTAAATTGTTAATGGACAGCCTTCCTTACAAACTAGGGTCGTGGCATTTGAAAAAGGGGAGCATTACAAGACACAAATGTTCTACAAGTTGCATTCTGGGAAGTGTAGGATCCAGCATCCTTCAGATCAAAACATTCTGCTGCTTATGAAGTTTATTGAAAACACATTTTAGCACTAAAGCTACTGAAACTGTGAAAAAAAGGTGTTCATCCAGAGGAATCTGAAGTCAATAAAATGACTGTGTGTTCAATAGACATATTGACGGACTTATTTACTCATATAAAACTTCAAATGGGAGAGTGTTTGAATATTACCGGAGCTATTCCTGACCAACGTTGTTTGTAAAACTTTTAATAAAAGCCAGCTTCATTATAATAGTCAACTAACATGGTGTGGTTGTTGTTACCAATGCAATATATGTCCAAATAGGTGCACTATGAAAAGATGATGTTTGTTAACTGTCGACACACAGCGTGATATCACATGCAAACATCTTCTAATGATAAATAATCTCACATGTGTTGGCTTTGATTGTGTTGCCAGTGTAAATGAGGCAACAACATGTGTGCCTTCTGCAGTTTGATTGATGATGAATTGACCAACACTATGTTAGCACAGTCGACATCATGTAATCCACAGAAACAGGGCCAATTTTACTTCCTTTAAGATGAAGAACTTTCTCCAATCCTTCGTCAAAGTTCATCACAACTTTGTGGATATATGTAAAGAGTAAACACTGAATGTTTCGCGCCATCTACCCCAGATGTTATGCTCGGTTGACCATCTACTGCTTTTAGTATCCACTGCACTCGTTAAGCCAGCCTCCTACTTGGATAAAGGCCCTTTTGAGCAACTGTATGCATCCCTATGAACTACATACAAACACATACACCCCCGTATGCATAATACACTTACAAGGGGGGAAAACAGGTCACTGCAGCCCCTGATTGTGTCTTACTTCAAAAGAACAGTCCTAAATCCGTCTCCCGGGTCATTCTCCACTTTCTCTTTTTCTTTTTGTGACTCTTTCTGTGATGAACAGATAAAAAAGGTGACACATTGCAACATTTCTTGGTTTAAATGTAGGTGGTTTCCATTACACAGCATGAATATCTCTTTTATTACACTGCTGCTGAGATTTAAAAACAAAACAAAAATAAGAGTAGGACAAGCCAACTTCAAAGACAAAAATAGAATAACTTCAAAAAGTTGCACAAAGAGGGCTAGAAGTACAAGTGTTTTATTCTGCTATACTGTATTCATAAGTATCGATCAATGACTAAAATAGTGTCTAACTGCCCTCTCTGAAGTACCCAAACAGTCAATTACTGAGGGAATATTTGTAATCATCTAACCTTCCAACTTCTACCAGCCCCTTCAAGAGGGATCCCCAGGCAAGCTATAAAATATACCAACCGCATTCAACAGAGATGCGTAGATCAGCACTGATATCGCCTAAATATGCACATACTCATCAATTATCAATTCCCTGACTTTATAATTATATCCAATTTGGAAATCCTCATCCACCCACACCTGCATGGAACCATTATTTATCAGTCAGTTGGCTTCTATGCAAAAACATAGTGTGTTCAGCTCCTTACTGTATATGGTGGTTATTCTCATGCATGTCAAACATGGCAATGAATCTCCATTAACATGTTGAGCTGTTTTTTTATTTTATTATGGACTATGAAAACATACTGTATTTGATTAATCTAACTGATTCCACTCAATGGACTGCTGGCCCGTAACTTCACCCACGCAAATTGGTTGAAAAAGGATCTTAATGAGCCAAACATAACTCATAGCTCACGATAATATACCAAGACTCAACTGGTAAATCATGATTTATTCCGGCAGTGTTTGACTATAAAAAAACTGGAATTTGATTTTCCCACAATGACGTGCAGACGCAAATGACAGCTTGACAGATTGTATCTGAGTGGAGGCTGATAACAGTAATTAAGTCCGGCATCAGGGCCTCACTGGAATACTTTAAAAACCTCAGAATAGGACTGACCACTGATGATATTCATATTTTCGGCTGAAGAATCAACACTCTGAGAAAGTCTGTTGCCCGGAGATTGACTATGTTCTACACTGCTGACATGTGTTGCAAAGGAAAGGTCAGGTATTGAATTACATCCACAATATTCCTTGATGTTTGGTAATCAATATTTCATCAGTCAATGTTCCAATGTTCTAGCTGATTCGATTCTCAGTGCATCCTCGAAAGATGCATTCAAGATGTCGTAAGGGAGAGAGATGTTTTTGTTCTAAAACAGTGGAACATATGGATATCCAGATGCACAAATACAAGTTTATTCCCCTGAGGGTGACTTTATCAAATTGTCTTTGTCATTTGTTCCTCTTTGTATGCTCTATATTACACCACACAAACTCTTCCTCTCTCTCTCACACACACATACACAATACCTTTGTGCTATAGGCTACCGGCCATAATCAGATTTTAGCATTAACAGGATTAGACCTGAGCAAAGGTTTTCCCTGTATGGAGATAGCGTATGAAAACTGTCTATTATACCACAGACAAGAATAAGGCAAACACATATATACGATAGCAGAAGTGACACGCTCTATCATATCAGATCACAGTAAATGATATCAAGCAATCGTAGATTCAAATAATCTTTCTGTCTTTTCTGCAGTAACAATAGAGGGGAACCTCGGCAGTAATATGCTGAAAGAATTTCCAAAAGGCGTGTATGTTCTGTAGCTGTCTCCAATCTCTCAGATAGGGCTTGGTGCCTGCGGGGATGAAACAAAGCATCTCCGGACGTTCATGCAGGCGTTGTGATGAACGGACACCCGGCGGATCAGAACCTCAAAGGGAAAAGGCAATGGATGGACAGAAAGGAGACACCGTACAATGTCTGTTTCCTTCAGGGCGATAGGGTTATGAGGTAGTGCGAGATGGTGCAAAATCAGATACAAGCCCATCAAAACTAGCCTCGGGGTAGGGAGAGTCGAGGAATGACATTAAGTCTTTGGCAAAACAAAAAGCACACTTACACAGAGCTACAGACAAACGTTACACACAACACACACAATCATTTGTCTTTTATATATTGCAATAGAAAATTGACACATGAGCAATGCCATCTCTTTGTTTCCTCTTCTCCTTTACACACACACACACACACACACACACACACACACACACACACACACACACACACACACACACACACACACACACACACACACACACACACACACAAAGTCCCCCACACACACACTGATAAATGCCCAACGGTCTTTAGACATCACATTTTCAACCTACACTCGCCACGCTTCAGTCAGAAATCACATTACCTCCGCCACCCCAATCCGCAATAAGCACAATGCAGCAGCAACATCCACCTTGTCAAACCTCTGAGAACACCATTACGCTGTTCCTCAGCTCTGTGTTGTGCCTGCTCAAGAAAACAATCATGAAAGCAGCCATCCATCCATCCATCCAGACAGAGGATGGGATACCATTTCCAATTTTTCTTCTCATCTGGGACGGTAACGAGCTAATTTGAAATAGCTGAGAAGGTGAGGAGGAAGTGCAGCCACAGGGGAATGAGAAGAGGGAAGGAGAAGTAAGTGTATTTAATCATTAGTGAGGGGAGATGGGCCTGTGGGGCGGCGTGGTGGCAGCAGTACAATTGGCAGCTACGGTCATTCATTTAGACTGACACTCATTAGTCTGCCCTATAATCTGCCTCCTACATGGAGGATAGGATGAAGAGCAAGGTGGAGAACAGGCTCTATGAATCACAGTCATGGGCACTATCGTTCCTGGGCCTTCTATCTTATTGGCCCCCTAAACAAGGAGCCTTATCAGGGCATATAATGCTGCTAAAATGAGGATGCCTAATGCTACATAGCAGGTATACTTCATAGTAGAAATATAACTGATATGTTCAAAGCTCCTGAGTAGAACAGAAGGTAAATAATGAAATTGAACATGACCTGCCGGTTATTGTGTCCTTCACTTATGTCTCCATGTGGATTTTCACGGAACTCGGAGTATCCCAAATTGACCTTTTAGAAAGCCACCCTTCAGTAAGTTTGAAAAAGTAAATTAATAGGGAACAAAAGTAAGAAGGGAAGAAAACCACAGTGGCATGCAGCAGCTCTGGACATCATGGCGCAGCAGCTCGCCTTTTCATTCTTATTTCTAGTCTTTAATTAGGGTTAATTAGGCTCTCGGTGGGCCTGTCCATTCTTCTCTCTCCACGTGAGGTGGTTGAGCACCATTCAGAAGAATACGGCACACTGCTGGGACAAATGAAAAAGCCGCTGACACGCGGAGTGGAGGAGGGAGAGTGAGTGTGCTTCAGTTTTGTGTTTTTTGTGTACAGACCGTGTGCTCAATTTAATGGCTTGTTTCCTCGCACCACGGCGACGCACTCACACTCAAAACTACATATAAAAAGAGCACCGTTATTCTCAAATTGCCTCAAAGCAGTTTTGTCAATAACAGACCACTCAAGGGAGACACGGATGGCTTTAACTCTCAGCGCCTCTCCAGCTAATTGGGGCATTGCTGGTGTATCGCTTTCGTAACTATATGTGAATTTCCAAGTGCGATGGATCATCCCTCGTCAATCTTCTTTGCAGGTGCGATGGAAACAAAGCGTGGAAAATGGACTGGCTGAGAAATGCTAGCTTTCCCCCTGAAGGCTGGGTTTACCGTATTTTATATTTTGCAAATAATAAAGATCTGGTAATGATAAACGTTCTGCCTGACTGGCCTCTTGTCAATGCAGGATTTCAAACCCTAACGCTTTGTGAGTAAAGGGTTTGTGGCACTGAGTAATGAAAGATTAACGTGGAATATTTGGTCATGTTCTTGGTTTAAAAAGTTTAAAATAATGACATAGGGACAAACTCAATCAGATGATAACGTTTGGTGCGAAAAAAAGTTATTGCTTACTGTAGGTATTGGTCAATAAACCTTCTCATTAGTTTTTTCGTCGGACTAATCTTTGACCGAGGTGTTTAAGCGGACATTATAAAATGGGGTAGTTAGTATGGAAAGGCTCCGTGCTGTTTGAATGATCTGTCGACCAAAAACAGCCTCAATTACAAGTTGATCAGTATTGCGACTTTTTGAAATTGCAGTAGGCGAGAACAAAAAAAAAAAAAACCCTCTTCGCTTCTGAACTGATTCCAAAACACATGTAAATCCCTGGTTATGTACATAGAGTACAAAAATATAAAACAGTTACACCGATACAAAGAGATTTGTAACCTGCATTTTATTCCACCCTGCATACGATTAGAGCCTCTAGGCATAAAACCCCTCAAGGATTTCAGGCGTTTAGCGTATGGGTAAAAAAAACATGCCGCAACAAGAGAGTCTAGAGTACAGCAAACGCTCTTCCGGAAGAATCTTTTTCTTCAACTTTAATTGCGGGGGAATAAATTGGTTAAAACTTTTGTCCCTGACAAAACGGTCCCTGTTTCATTAACGACGTTATTAATAAAATATCACATTTATTGTCTGTAATTAAAATTAGCAAAGGGGGAATTGAGGGAAGAGCTACAAGAATGAGTGAGAAGGAGGAAAGTAAGAGGGCACTGGAAGGTTGGAGGGAAAGAAGTATTAGTAAGGGACATTAGGTAATTAGAACTGAAAAAGAAAGTGATAAACAATGAAAATAATTGAGTATGAAGAGACACATAAGTACAGCAGGTTCCAAAAACGTGTGGTCTTTCAGGTTTTTAAGTCATATTCAGTAGCATAAGGTCATTATTTCACCTTAAGCTCATAAGATCAATCCATTTATCTTTCAATATATTATGCTGGTGAACGTTTGCTCGATGAAAAATGTAATTGTGTATTAGTAAAGTCTTGAAAAATCATCTTGTGAAATAAAAGAGGAAAGTGTGGGAAATGTGTTAGCTGTGGGGTAGTGTAACTAACTGACTGCCTTTTACAGCTAAAAGAGACGACACTTCAACCAGATCCCTTGACGCTACCATGCTAAGCTGCTATTAAGTCACATCTCTTCTTGTATACCAACACACATACACACATTCACACACACACACACACACACACACACACACACACACACACACACACACACACACACACACACACACACACACACACACACACACACACACACACACACACACACACACACATAAACGCACACACGACCAAGTCTTCGTCTGTGTTGCTCGTAGAATAAAAACAATTTTAATTGAGTCATGATAAAAGCCATCACTTTGTTTTATTTTTTCCCTCCTTCATCCCCTTGCAGTGTTCAATGGGCTGTTTGGCTTAATGAAGACAAGTGAAAAACTAAACATGAAGTGGAGAGATACTCATATTTATTATATTTATTTTGGCTATGTCTGATTTTAAACTCACACGCCGTAAAAGCAAAACAGGTCTCAAAATTAAATTCAAACAATTTAAAAGTAACCAAGGTTCAAACTTCAGGTCTGAAAAGTTCAGAGAAGTGGAAGTGCTTTTAAACTACAATTTCTAATATCAAGCAGGGAGTGATCGGCTGGTAGTCCAATAAGTCCAAACAAGCATGATGTTCATTTTTTGAATGATAGTTCTTTAAACGTGTGTTTTCAGTTCACGACAGCAACATTCTGGTTGCCTTAACGTATCTTGTTTAACATGTGGTTGAAATGGTGTCACTTCTAGATCCAACAAACCAAGATGTCTGGCAAAAAAAATGCCAAACTTTTTACTCCATAAACCAATGGGTGGCATCAGGCTGACTTAGTTCACTTTATGTTGCGTGATCGGGTGGTCTTGAAACCCCCCCCAAAAAAAAGTCCCTTACAACCTCTTTCCACTGTTATGTATGTTCATTTCAATTCATGTCAACATTAAATGCAACTACATTCCTAAAAACATGTAAAGTAAGATCAAATTATAAAAACAAAAACAACAAATCGATACAATTAAGAATGTACTTTGCCTAACTTCAGAAATAAATTCAAATCTTGTTTGTATGACTGAGCATTAGGTTGTTCTGCTGTGAGCATTCTGGTTCATGCACAGTGCTCAATACATATTTTATTTGATACCTTTGCTAAATGCCTAATGTATTATGATTAATTTGTCTTGGCAGGAAAACATCTAAATATGTGAGTGCAGCTCTGTGAAAAGTGTGTGTATGCCTTGGTGCACAAGGGAGGGTGATGTATGTGTATGCAACGCTGGCTCTGTTCATCCTCCATCCTCTCCATGTTGAGTCTATCAGGGAGGGTACTTATTGACCCTGCGACTCCCGGAGAACAATGAGCGAATGCCTGCTGTATGCTAAACAATCTGGAGGCGTATGGCTTTCTGTGTTGAGTGAGTGTGTTTGTATATGAACCTGGCTGTGTCAGCTCGTGCTGGAAGAGCTGGACAGCAGGGGAATGCACAATGTTTGTGAGTGTTCACACACCTGAGAGGTGTAGTGCGAAGCACATTTGACAACACCTATAGCATTCTTGGGCGGCCAGACTCCTCAGGCTGTGTGTGCTGCCATTAAAGGGGGCGTTTGGACGACCGCACATCGATCGCATGCCGCCTTCTTTGCCTTTCAAGAATCTAAAAGTATAACTGTTGCTGAATAGAGGGCAAGAGAAAGATTCTGACAGCAAATGACTTATGTTTTAAATGTGTAAGTTAATATACAGTTGCCTACAGTTTATCTAATGTAACAACTGCACAATTGTATCGACTGCATTCAGGTCTGACACCCATCACACAGATACATGAGGAGATCTGTTATTTTCCAGGGCAAATAGAAATGAAGTGCTATTGACTACATTTTATCTGTAAAAAAAACTCCAATGGAGAAATCAATGATTTAATTGGTGTTCTATTAGCTGCAGTGTAAACGAACTTGGCAGCAGATCAGGACCTTTACATAAAAATGTATTTGAAAACGTCATTCTGATTAATAATAGTGAACTATCAATGTCCGTTACCTGCGATTTCATAGAGGGTTACTTTTATGGTGTGGGCAAATGGCCAGAGAACATTACAAACACAATCAGTTGTGGTTCAGTGAGAGCAAGAACAACCTTGCATACAAAATAAAACTGGTCTTACTCAGACTGTCTTTATAACTTTCTGCTGTACTAAAATAAAGATGATCAAGTCTGCATAACATAGTCCCTCATCTGAGGATCTGTATCACAAAATAAAAACAGACTTCTTCAAGCTCTAGACTCTTTTTCCCTTTGAAGAAAAGCTCTATCAAATTGGGCCTGGTCTAGATGCATAGGAATTTGCAAGAATGGTGACTTTATTTAAAATAAAAGTTGATTCTAAATCCAATTTATTCATCCAGAACTCTGGACCTGCTTGAGACGGAAAACTATTGCTTCATGCTGAAAATGCATAGCTAACCTCCCTAATCCTGCATTGTTGTAGCTGCCTCTGGACTCATTAGTTTTATTTGGACACAGTTTACCATGTTATAATATTACGTTTTAATCTGGGATTTTTACATGTTGAGAATATTTCAAACATTCCAAAATGCAGTCAACATCATCGCTTCAGTTTCCCGATTGTTGGAGTGTGTGACCGCCACTCTATTGGCCTGTCTGACAGATTATCTACAGAAATAGCGGCAGGTGTCTTGGCTGTGATTCTTCCTCAGTTCTCTTTTCCCTAATGCTTTTCTCTATATTTATGAACGCTCTAAATATGGCAATAAAAAGCATATAGGCTGAAAACGGTTATGGATCCCCAGCGGTAGAGTTTCAATGTTTCTTTTTACGGCAGAAACACAAATGATGTGTGAGGTAGAGGCAATTAGAGACGGATGGAGGGCTCTACATTTTTGCTCGAGAGATGAGGAGAAAAGCAGAGCTTTTTTGAAGACACACACACTCTCGCCAGCACATAGTAATGCACAGGCACACGCAGTAGAACCAGACAGCTGCTGTTAAGGCCATTACAATGATTCAGACGTGCCTGTGGGAAACGCAATGAGTCACCTAGGAGTAGGGTTTCTGGTTGTCCACCAAGTAAAGCCTCTAGCTTTACCGCTTCTGATGAAAGCATTGACAAAGCAGACAGTTGTTTTAAAAGAGTTGTGCTATATGTACTGAAAAATGTGCTGCTTACACGCAACAGTATAAAAAAAAGTGCTAACCAACCGAATGCTGTTAATATGTGTGACAATGTGCCACATTGTAACTACCATAGAGACAAAGACTTATCTGGGGCATCATTAGTGTCGATGATACAGAAACAATATAAATGCATACACTCATGCAGAGCTCGTGTGAATCGCTGTGCTGTCATGTGCAATAATATGAGTCTAATGTATCATTATTAGGTTCAGCAGGTTAAACAATCAACTTCTGAAACAAGGGAACCAATGAGATCATGTTTGCCACAATGCACATTTCTCTCGGCTAGACAATTTTGGCTTTATTTAGTAAATGAGACGGAAGGCTCAGCTCTTGTGTTATCCCTCTTCTCTTTCAACCTTTTCTCCTTCCTTGAAAGACAGCATGGCTTTTTTTCACCCTGTTAATGTGACACTGCTTTAGCAGTCCTGCGTACATTTACTTGCGACCAAGAAGAAGATAACTCTAAAGACTGGAAACGCAAACACAAAGGGGTAGCCCAGATATAATTGAGCAGCCCGATAGCGAAATCACAAGATATTTGTCTATGTAGCTGTGCAAACAGAGTGCTCCTGCAATGGATGAGATGTGTCTTTTTGACTAGAGCATTGTTCCAATTATTGTCCTAAGCCCGGAATTAGAAAGTCAAACAGAACGCTCAGTAGAGTGAGAAAGGGCCGCGTACCAGGGATGGTTGCATCCGCATAATGATCCGCGAGGAATATACATGGTACTATAATGACACAAGTAATCAGTCAAGCTTGGCTTTTATTATTATCCACATGCAATGGCCTCAACACGGCCCATAAAGTTGGATTCAAATGAGCTCCTGGTTCAATCAGCCTTATTCAAGGACACATGTGAGTGGCAGTATGTGAGTACACACACACATGCAGAGATTGGAGCAAACAGCAGTGAGCCGGCTACGCGTTACTTTGTGTTTCTGAGCAACTGTATAAATCTGTCAGCATGCCTACATGTACGTCTTGTCGACGCGCTCTGTTGTCACAGTGTGCCAGCTGCCTGGCTCAGGGTGGTAAGGGATCTTTAATCACACACCCACTGTCTCTGGCA
Source organism: Notothenia coriiceps (assembly GCF_000735185.1). NCBI lineage: Eukaryota > Metazoa > Chordata > Actinopteri > Perciformes > Nototheniidae > Notothenia > Notothenia coriiceps. Next base: position 532,157 of record NW_011356221.1, read on the forward strand.
AATTACTGCCTGCTGACGTAAATTGATATACCAATAGCCACAACAACGGGGGGAGCCAAACCAATTGGCATGACAGAACCACCTGGATGGAGGTGTAGAGCAGAGAAAGGAATGTAATTATTTTTTAAAACATAGAATTGTCAACATAGAAAGGCTGAAGATAGATGAACTTCAACAGAGAAACATCGCTCAAGGCTGACCTCTGGCTTTAGAAGTCAACATCAGATATGGGCCGGCAGGGCAGCGCACGAGAGAAATACCCACGGTGCTGATGGTGAGATGTCGAGGTGGAGGGGAGGGAGATCAGAGATCACAGATGTGGGAAAAAGTAAGGCAGGCTCTCCCTGTAAGTTGCTGCAGCAGCTGCATGACCATGCCCATATACATTACATGAGGCCTCTGTATGGGCAAAGACTGCAAACAAGTGTCTTGAGGATTGATCCTAATACACTAATGATGCTGCAGCTGTCACGGACATATCACTCCTCACTCTCCAATGCTCTTTCCACGGCTGCATGCAGACACATCCCTCACGCTCCTTTGATCTCTGCTCAAACCTTCCTCCCTTGTTTGGTTTTTCCACCGATCTCTCATTTATTTTGACACCTTCTACTCTGTGTTTCTTTCTTTTCGCTACAGCCAGGTAACCTTGTGCTTTATTTTTATTTTATTTGTCTCCCTCCTGGGGCAAGAATTTGGACGTATTTATGTCTTGCCTGTAGAGTTTTAATCATTACTTTCCCTAGGAATACAATGTAGTGCCTATCTCGAACAATATAGCTAAACATCCCTCTCGTGTCCATCTCTCTTTCTGAAATGACATGTTTGCACACATGCTGCTTGATCTGCTTGAGAGATCCATCCACATCACTGCTCTCCATCTTTCCACCTGTCTTTCTTTTTTTCAGAAGTTGCCTTCGCCAATCTCGCACAGCAAAGAGGCAGCAGCAGACTTCTCCAAATGTCTAATTGTTTTCCCCGGTCCAAGTGTTTCACACTCTTCCCGCGTCCAAATTGTCAAGTGGCACGAGTGGTATCGCCTGCCTTGGCTCGCTGCAAATTGTAGGAACTCAAGATGGCAGTGTGCAACGAGCAGCGGATGGTATTTTTTACTGTAGCGAGGTGTTCTCACTTTGATTCTCAATGGCAGATGCTGTGTGACACCTTTTTTGGATGAAAGCCAGAGGAAAGTGTCTCTCTACCGAGGCACATCACTTACAGCTGACAGTAACATGCAATGTGACATTTTCTTTAGAAGAGCAGTTTTTTTCCTCCGGATTTTTCCTAATGCTTATAGTTCATTTAATGTAACAAGCTGAAAAATATGAAAAAAAAAAATCATGATTCATTCAACTCAATACAAGCATGGTTCCTGATAGTGGAGGGATGAACCTTTATGCATCATTATTCTTACTTTGATTGGAATATATGTACTGTAAATGATCATGACTTTTTTCAAGGTCTGAACCAAAGAGAGAGCTTTATTTTTTTTAAATTTTAGAATAGGATATTTGTTATTCCTCTAGTCCTTATTGCGAATTTCAATAGCATTTTGATATAGATGTTCAGTACTGGTAACAAAGAAAAGGTAGTGGAACAGCTATATTTCGTCTTTGGCTCATCAGAAAAAACAAAAACACATGTAACTGTTGCAGAGCAGTGAGGAGGAACTTCTCAAAAATGTCATAGAATCTCATCAAAGTGTAATTAGTACCAAGAGCAATTTAAGGCGCAGGATTATGACAAAAATAATGAAGGACTTCAATTATCACTGGTGTTACTGACATTCCATGTGCCAAATCATTGATTAAATATGAATACTTAATTTCATTAAAACTCATTTCTTATTCAAATCCATCTCCAAGGCTACACAAAGAGCCTATCATGGGGTTTAATTGTCTGTAAATGTCATAGCCATAGAACAAGAAGACCTTTCTGATCCTACGATACATTATTGAAGGTCATTAATGTATTAAGCCAATTAGTGTTGCCAGTCAATACTGTATGTATTGAAAACAATGCAAATGAGTTGTTGGATTTTACAACCTGAGTGTTCGCTGAAGGGGATATCAATAATAGTCGCTTGTTCTGAGGCAGGGCTGGACACACTTTAACGTCGAATTTGGGTTTCCAGTTCTCTCTTCAGCGGTTCCAAATGAAATATTTAACCCTGCATATATACAGGATATTAAAGTGTAAACCCTGGCTGGTTTTCAATCAGTCCACAAGGACAAAAAGAAAAGTTGAAAGGAGCATTGGCTGGCTACAGAGGACATGAAATGGTAGTCAGAGTTCTTTCATGGCCTCACTGACTCCAAGGGATGAAAGAACAGCTCCGGACCCAGAGGTTTGACAAGGGATATGATAACACAGAAGCTCTGTGGTCGCATAATGTATAACCAGCTATGTATATTTATCTCAGGCTAGTTAGAAGTCGGGATAAATCAACCAACGTCTGAATAATTGTTCATATTTAACTGAAAAACAATCCACAGTGTCAATATCAATACGAAGAGGATTAACTTTGCAATTCCCTTGTGAATAATCAGAATACAATTAGGAATATCCGCAAATACTTGAGGTTCAACTGAAAAACCAGCACATCGGTGGAATTGACAAGTGACTGTATGAAGGGAACCGGTTGACAGAAGTTGTTCATTAAAGAGGACTTGGCAAAGATGTTCCCTTCAGTCATAAAAAAACCCCTAGGGGGAACAACAAAGGATATGTGAATGTTAGGTAAAGCTGCCGGAGGATCAGATTTGATTGCATTGCTTTATCTTTTTAGTGCGTCTGCGTAGTGAAATGTTGCCAGAAAACCAAATACAGGATTATAACAACGGATCATTATTCAGACAAATAAAACAAAGGTATCCCAAAACGAATACAAGTTCTGAAAGCTCGACATATTAGAAACGATAACATGTTCTGGGTCTAGCGGAGTGCATAAACCCTTTTGAAATACACAATGGAAGTAGAGCAAAAATTCACAGTTTTGAGCAATTCCATCGGGATGAATAAAAATGAATAGAAGCCCATATTTTACTGAAGAGGAATGGACCAGCAAATGTCATGCTGGGTCCTCTGTGAAATATGAAATTATTAATGTTAGCAATCTTTCTAAGTTTTTGAATTCCCCCTTTCACTGCTATGTAAAGAACTAAACCAAATAGGACACTGTCAGACACATTTATGGCATGCAAACACACCACAGCGGAGCTAATCTGAAGCAGACACAGTGTGAGGTCAATGCAGAGTCTCTCACACAATGAATGACCGTAAACTGACTCCGTGGTTTATTAGCATGCTGCAAAGTATTCCGAGAAGCCAATAAGAAAACGAAGAAATATGGGTGTTGAAGGCTACAGTAGTAGTAAGTTCCTCTGGCAGTCATGTGGAGTCTCCTACTGTAGGAGAGTATTTGTTGCTAACCTCTGCCATCATCAGGCACTGCTGCACGCGAGGCCCGGGCTCCCGACTCCCAGTCAATTTGATATATTAAACAATTATTGAATATGTCACCAAACAAAACACAGAGACACAAAGAGCTGTGTAAATCTCTGGCTGCTTCCCTAAATTATGCATGACTCAATTAACTATTCATAAAGGAAGTGGAAGAGGATGAAGGCAAATAAGAAGAAAAAAACAGTTGGAAATAAAACAATGGACTCTAAGTGGGAATAAAGGGAGTAAAAATAAACGCTCCGTAAAAGGCCGAGTTGGTTCTGTTTGGAGGAAGCTCGCAAACTTGGCAAATCAGAATTAGTCAGTCAATTCAGATTTAGTCGGCTGTCATTCATGGATGAATAGAGGCTTATTATGATGATGATAACATTATGGTGACGGCTTGCATGCATGACGGATCAGCAGCCAGTGCAGTGTTACAGGACGATAACGTGATTGGCAAAAAATAAGGGTGAGGGAAATAGTGTTGGTGTATACAGTACAAGCATGTGTGGGGGACATTGAGGGGTGTTTTAGGGGCAGCAGTTGGTTAACCATTCAGATTGTCACAATGTCTTGCCTATATACAGTATAGCATACTGTGTCAATAAGTAATCCTGTAATCCCAGCTTTCACCAAATTAATTAGTGATTTGCATGGATAATGTGTTTATGACAGGTCGAGCATCATGTCCTTATATAAAAGTCTATAAAATCAATGCATGGTCGCCCAATGTAGATGTGACTTTTGGTTTCTAAATATGGATGTGGACTAGGTCTAATTGCCGGCTATAACTATGGCAACGAAGGTGCTCCGGGCAGCATGGGTTAGCTGAGCTGTCACTAGCCCCCTGCCTCTCTAGCAACAGTGTTTTACATATAGATTGAATTACCTGGAACAGTCCTGCCCTATGTAAATGATCATTATGCTAATAGTGTGCAACAACAACCATCCTGCCAGGCAGGGCTGAAGTACAGTGTGTGTGTGTGTGTGTGTGTGTGTGTGTGTGTGTGTGTGTGTGTGTGTGTGTGTGTGTGTGTGTGTGTGTGTGTGTGTGTGAGTGTAAACATAAATTATTTAGTGTTCCTGCACTTGATAATTCTTGGTGAAGAACATAAGAGCGAAAAACTGAAGTTCAATTTGCAAACAGGAGAGTAAACTAAGAGGGACATTGTCTCATGGACCCCACAAACAGACAGCGAGAAGGAATCCAGACATAAAGACTAACAACGGCTTAACTTCAATCATAGCGCTTTAGGGAGATGACAGGGGACCCCAGAGAACAGGTGCAGAACACACGAATAGTGGGCAGCTGCACGAGTGTAACTGACGAAGAATGTGCTCTGTAGGAGACGGTGAAGAAGAAGAAGAAGAAGAAGAAGAAGAAGAAGAAGAAGAAGAAGAAGAAGAAGAAGCGTGGCAAATTAACACAGAGTGAGGAAAGAATATGATTAGCACTTGTAGAAAAGGAGACAAGGTGACACAGTAGGTGATGGAAAGGTGTAACATTGTAATTCTTAATTCTATGAGAAGGAGAGAGGTTATGTATGCACCTCGACTATTTGAATGTCATGGTGATCCAGTTTTAGCCTTAAGAGAAGGGGCCAAGCCTTCTACTGTACTCGGGTTAAAGGAAGAGAAAGGAAACTGTGATCATTAGCTGAATGCCAGGCCCCGGATAATTAAGGGCGAACCGGAGCACGGAGCAGAGCACTTGGGAGCTGAGCACTTGGGAGCTGAGCTAGCTTTTAGCGAGCATTTCTAGGAGTAAGGGGCTGACTTGTTTCTGCCGCTTCTATTCTGGTCTGATTGGAGTGGTCTGAAAAACCCAGCAAGCTCATTGTGCCGAGGTTTGGAGGGGGGGGGGCACAAAAGAGATGCTTGTGCCACAGGGTATCAGGTTGCAAGGCCGAGGGTCACTTTATCTGGCCTCTTTCATGGGCTGCATTCCTCGAGCCAGGCTAATTTAAAGCACATCTGTTGCTCTTGTTCCCACCGCAACGCCTCCGGCATCTCTTTTACTGCTTTTTCTCAACACCCTTTAACACCTATCTGGTCCTTTTCTTAGATTCATGTTGGCTGTGTTTCACTTTGAATGTCTCCTTCTTGTATTGATTGTTTATCTCTTTCATCTTTCACCGATATATATGTCCATACTACCTATGTTCATCTCATCAGTTTCTCTTCCTGTGTCTTGGCTACCACGTCCCTTTCACAGTTTGCTTTTTGATTGTTTGTTTGTGACTAATGTGTGGATAAATAGTGGCCCAATTTGCATAACATTTACTGTGCATATTCGTGCTTCCAATAAAAAAACGATTGACTTTTGTCACACCATCCCACTCGAGCACCGTCAGAACAAAATGTGTTTTATATAACTGTAATCATCTAGTGCAGAGTTACTGTACCTGGGGAGATTATTAGGGCTTGGCACAGAGGTCTCGATTGAAGCTTTCCTAGTTATTTTTCTTGCCTCTGGTCTTTTATGTATTGCCAGAAAAATTTACCAAGGATGCCAATAATATCCCCTGGACTCAATCGGATATCACGCCAGAAAAACATTTATTCGTGTGCCTTCCTACACAGCAAGCTACCTGTTCACACCCGTAGAAATGTGTTATTATCACCATGAAAAAGATGCAAACAGGAGTATGCACCCTAAATGACTCCAATGTCCTCATTCTGTGAGGAGCCACAGGCGTGAAATGTATTTATCACACTTTGATTAATATGCATAGTGTTTGTGCCATGTGAAACAGTAAACTGAGACACCTATGTTCAAAGCTATCTAGACTGATTACAATTGTTCTGCTCTGTATCCTGGGCGACTAATTGCTTTAATGTCTCTAATTGCACACTTGTCGATGTATCCTCTGTTCTCTTTCATAGTGACCCTGACAACCAGCTGACCAACGTTAATGCATGTCTTTTCTTACTATCTTTGCCTTTTTTTCTGTAGTGAAGGACTTAACATACATACAAAACTGAAACATTTGTTAAGTTTTAAGTGCTCTCTAGTGAATTATGTAGAGAACAAACTTATGTAAGAGTGTAATTTCTCACATGCATAATGCAGAGCACTTCTCTGTGAATGTGGTCATCCCCACAGCTAGGTTTTATTAGTAGGCTGGTTGAAATCATTATGTCTGGATGTGATGATTAAAAGCTATCCTGCTTTCAACTTCTGTTTTTAACTGAGATACATTTATTGAAAGGCTGATAAAACACACACACTAAGACACATTCTGAATATGTCACATTTCTCTCGAGTATGCTACAAAAAGAAAGCTATCTGGGAAAGTTGGCTTTGAGGTAGAATAATAGGCCATGCAAGTTGCAGAATACTTCATTTTAAACTAGGACACCCATCATACTGTAATAACCAATACTTCAGTCATTTTAAGTATTTACAAGGATGCTTATTTCTTATGGTTTTCATTTGACAGGCTATGTCAATTTGCAGCATTGTAATGTATATATATAATAACCCAGTGCAATATGGGTGTAATGTTGGTGTTATATGTGTGTGATTTGGGTGTAATAATGGTGTAACCATATAAAAGCTGTATAGCACAGGTGTAAATTAGACAAGATATGGGTTTAATAATATATAAATGTATACCTTTAATGGGTATGTATCACAGGAGATACAGACGGTAAACTGGAAAATAAGAGTCATATTTTGAAGAACATTTGAATGTGCTATTTTAACTTGGATACAATAGAAAATAGCAAATTATTATTCCAGATTATTTATATGTGCTTGCCCACAGGCGTTAAATGGACGCATTCCTGAGTAGGAACATGAAACGAGTGAAAATAAAAACAAGGTGTGCATTAGTGGCTCTCTGAAAACATGAACTGTGTGGGACTCCAGGGTGGAGGTTAGAGAGTAACTCAGGTCAGTAGGGCTCGGCTGGTAATTGATTAGGATGGGGCTAAAGCAGCAACATTCCTTTGCAGTCGCACACTGATGAAGCAATGGGAGGCAAGTATAAAATCACTAATAAAAGGTCCAGGTTAAGCTATCAGGAGCTGACCTCATGAAACGTATACTGTACATTAAGTACTAGCTGTGGAGAAGGAATCAATAAGAGTGAAAGAGGTGCTACATATAAAATAAAGGGGAGCGTGAGCAATTACATCTTTGAAGGAGCCTTCCTATATTCACACACTCTTGTGAAACATCAAAAAAACATTCCTACTTGAGCAAGGCGTGACGATTTGTTAAGTACTTGTTTGCAATTTTTCTTGCACAATTTTCTGCATGACAAACAAAAAAACCATGTTTTCTTGCATCAGAGTGCCTCTAACGGCCCGTCCACACTACAGCTTCAAAAAAAGCTTGCGGGCGGGCGCGTCTGAAGCTCGACCAACAACCAATCACATGAATCTCCCGCCCCTGACANTTGCACCATGAGGCTGGGTTATAAGGGTAATTTACAAATAAAATACCCCATTATAACAATGGACTTTATCTTTATGTATTTATTATATATTACCCCCTCAGGCTGATTTTGGAAAAGGACATTAACCGTTGTTTGGTGTTTTTCCCTTATTTATCTAAAACAAATGACATGATAAATTACTTGTGTTTATGTGTGTAACGGCCCGTCCACACTACAGCTTCAAAAAAAGCTTGCCGGCGGGCGTGTCTGAAGCTCGACCAACAACCAATCACATGAATCTCCCGCCCCTGACAAACAAGCAGCGGTTTGATTGGCTAGAGCTTGTACTGGCATATGATTTGATTGGCTGACCGAAAGCTTCAGAAGCTTCAAAAGTTGAACATTGCTCAACTTTTGCAGCATGAAACGCCAGGAAAGCTCCGCTCTGCTACCCACATTTCAGTTTGGCGAAAAGCGAGGCAACGTGACGTCACCCCATTCAAAGTGAATGGGCAGACGCGTTGGAAACCGTTTTTGAAGCTGTCGAAGCTGTAGTGTGGACGGGCCGTAAGACTTGTGTTTCTGCCCCTGCCATTGCTGCACAAGGTTGCCACACTACAGCTTCGACAGCTTCAAAAACGGTTTCCAACGCGTCTGCCCNGAAATACATTGCTTTTAAAATCGTTCTGTGTGACACGAAAAAAAGGGGGAAATCGTGATGGTGAATCAATAGATTAAATTATTAGTATTTTGTGAGTTGCAATAGATGAATAAAGTTTGTAAGATAAATAGCTAACGTTCACTAGTTAGCAAGATAGCTTACATTCGTTAGCTAAATAGCTAACTGCCAGGTTATTGAACTTTGTCTCGATGTTAACTTGTTTTGATAAATGTAAACTCTGTGGAGCTTTGTCTACCCTTCTGGCAGTGACGGCCCGTCCACACTACAGCTTCGACAGCTTCAAAAACGGTTTCCAACGCGTCTGCCCATTCACTTTGGATGGGGTGACGTCACGTTGCCTCGCTTTTCGCCGAACTGAATTGTGGGTAGCAGAGCGGAGCTTTCCTGGCGTTTCAGGCTGAAGCTTCTGAAGCTTTCGGTGGAAGCGTCTGCCAATCAAATCATATGCCAGTACAAGCTCTAGCCAATCAAACCGCTGCTTGTGTGTCAGGGGCGGGAGATTCATGTGATTGGTTGTTGGTCGAGCTTCAGACACGCCCGCCGGCAAGCTTTTTTTGAAGCTGTAGTGTGGATGGGCCGTGAGAGTTATTATAAACATGGGAGCCATCTGAACCAAAAGACATGCATACAGAGTTATTACAAAAGAAATATCCTCATATGGGAATTTGGGCCATTTTAATACGGTCACTAACAGAAGATGGATGTGGATCTGAAACAACAAGCTTGTGAATGATCCTAAATACAAACTATTATTAATATAGCGGCTAGTCCTAAACCGAAAGATCTTACAGGTTTTGAAGCTGAAGTGGAAAATGGACCAGGGCTAAGTGAAGACTCTCTTCTCCCTCAATTTCTGTCATTTGTAATAATTTTGATTCTCTCCTCTTACACACTTGAGGCATGAATGAAATCACAAAGACGAGCGATCGTCTCTCTTCTCTTTGAGTCTCTCCCCTACTGTATTCCTCCCTCAGGGTTTCTCTTACCTCTCTTTCACTCTGCTGGATCTCCACTGTAGTTCAAAGAAAGGCAGTTCAACAGAATATCCCTAATCCGCCACACAGTGGGGTTTCCTCTGCTCGAAAAGCACACATTTACTCACCCAGGAGCAGATTCTAATATGCAATTAATATACCAGGCCTGTTTCATTCAAACAAGGTTCAATTGCAGGGAATTGGAAGCTCGTCTTTGTGAGAGCCTTCTATATTTTGATTTATCCAAATGATTTGCTTCTTTTTGACTTAATTAGCATATATTTTGTGGCGGCCGTGCTGTGTCCCTCCAGGTCAGGTTATTAGATGTGCAGTGCCAGCAGAATTTGAAATGTCTTACTGATGATCAAGCAAAACAGTAGCCCCTTCAGATTAACATAAATCCCTGCTACACCTGATTGGACACTTTGCTTCCAATTTATTCTCAAATAATCGACAGCTTTATTTAAACCGTCACACTTTTTAGTTTGTTTGCGAGAGCTTCAGGTGACACACAGGCATTTTTATAATACATTACATCACATGTCACTTGTTACACGCTTTTATCCAAGGTGACTTCCATACTCAATGCTGTGGACAATCCCCACAGGAGCACTTTGGGGTGAAGTGTCTCAGGGACACAACGACATGCTGACTGCAGTGGGACTCGAACTCGCTACTGTTAGAAATTAAAATCAATGTTTTAATGGGGAAATGTAGTTTAAACATGCCGTCAGTTTTAATGCAGTTTTACACTGAAAAACCAGAAATTATTGTGCAACACCAGCTGTTAAGCTTTATTCTGAAACTCTTTCATCTCCGGGTGGCAGTTAGCATGTGGTAAATTTACAATTTCCAAAAGAGGTGAATTTAGTAGCGAAATGATATGGAGTGGTGCAAACCGAAGCCTACTGATTTAACACTACAACTATAGATGTCGAGATACTACCATGCTGAATATTAAATGAAGGGTACACTTTATTTGAATACATTATTGTTTACAGANAGGCTAATAATCTCATAACATCTGCAGTTTTAATATTTAACCTAACTTTATTTAGTACGATAAGAAATTAGCAATTAGTATTAGTTGTTTTTAGTATTTGATATTTAGTATTTTACTTGAATTTGCAATATGACTTATAGGTAATATATATATATATATCACCTAATGACTTGTCACCTAATGACTTGTCACGGTCACAGGCTGCTACCTATTCTCTACGGGGGCACTGTAATACGTTACTTTTAAACTTTGTATATTGAGCTATTGTATATTGCATACTTTTATTAAGATGTATCTGTATTATTATCTGTATTATAAATTTGGAGCAACCTGGCAAAAAGAATTTCCTTTGGGATTATTAAAGTTCTATCAATCTAATCTAATTCACTGTTTCTGTTGCAGTTAATGAATAGGGACTGTCCACGCAACCATAAACTAATAAACTAGACTTGGGTTTAGTTTATTAGTTTATGGTTTCGTCCAGAGTCGGTTGTTTTAATCTAGGTCAGATTGCTCCTGAGGGGATTGCCCACAGTACTGACTGTATGCAAGTAGCTTTGGGTCAAAGCGTCTAGTGACATGTAATGTAATCTAGTCTGTCTGTGTGTGTGTGTGTGTGTGTGTGTGTGTGTGTGTGTGTGTGTGTGTGTGTGTGTGTGCGTGCGTGCGTGCGTGCGTGCGTGTGTGTGTGTTGTACTTTTTTTAGTAAAGTATAGTTTCCTCCCATGGCACACTAGCAGCTTACATACAGTAACA
>NW_011356221.1:543443-562150 GCF_000735185.1 Notothenia coriiceps
GTTGAAAACCACTGCTGTAGATCACTGCCGGTACGCGCGCTGGGAGCGCACCGTTTAAGTTTGAAAGTTGAAAAGTTTGTGTGTCTGAAACGCTATGTGATACAGTACAGTTTACACAGCACAGTACATGTTCTGTAGCTACTATTGCACTAAATGGTAACACTTGAATACGTTATGCAAATATGCAACTTGTTTGTTGAAATGTTAATAAATGGGAGCTTCCTCAAACAGCCATCTCTTTCCCGACAATCCCCTCTGTGCACGAACCCTTACATATGGTAATGAAACATTAAAACACCTGCGGCTTATAGTCCAGTGCGGCTTATAGATGTACACATCATTCAATTTAGCTGCTGCGGCTTATATTCAGGTGCGCCTTATAGTCCGAAAATTACGGTAGTTATTAACCTGAACATAAAAGCTTATCATATTCTCCATATTATGTCAATCATCATGTCCATTGTCTTATCTGTCCATGTATCTATCCCATTTATACATGTGACTCAAACATATGGGCATTTCTTAACAGTTGATTGATCATGTTCATGTTGCCTTGCTTGGATTGATTTGACAGAAGCTTTGTCTGTATCACGCCCCATACTCCTACCAGATTGTTGACACGAAGTCACAACTAAGTTTATATTTTGAGTGCCAAGAAGAGCAGCCAGACCATTAGCTATGATGATTAAGATGGATATCTCCAGAAAGAACCTTAACCGTGCTGATTTTTCCGTCTAGACAATAATTACTTCAGACTGCTGAGTTAATGAAACGGATCAACCCTCAGGCTCTTTGGAATTCCCTTGCTCTATTCACTTGTTTTACTTTTGTTAATTACTTTTTATAGCAGAAACATTATTTCAGTATCCAAAAGTATCAGTATCTCTGACTTTGACTTTTGACTTTGACTAAACTGGTTCCATGTTGAAAAACTACCACATTAAAATAATCTTACATATATTTGTATCGCGATAAAAGCAGAATAATATAGTATTTTATAATAATATTGTACTGTAGAATGAGCCATTTTGCATAATAAGTACTTTTACTTTTGAAACTTTTAGTACATTTAGGTGATAATACTTATACTATAATACTTTTGTTTAAGTGACATTTTGAATTCAGGACTTTTACTTGTAATGGAGTAATTTTATAATGTACCTTAGTATTTTACTTTTACTTAACAGATCCAAGTTCTTATTCCACCATTCCCAAAATCTCATTATTTTCAACTATCCAGTGACCTTCTTTTTTTTTGCGTGTACTTTCTTTTAATCAGAAAACTGCCCCTTGAGCAGTCTGCAGTATTCCCTGGACTCTCGGAGTGGAGACTCTGTGGGGAGGACGGTGAGCTCGGGCAGCCTGGCCCCCAGCTTATCAACGCGCTCCAACCCAGACCAGCTGAAGAGGATCTCCTACTCCGAGGTGGCCCTCCACAAGGCAACCTCTGGCTCCGTGTTGGTCCAAGATGAGCTTCACTTTCCAGGTTTCAATCCAGTGGCCTCCACGGTCCTTTCCAATCCGCGGATAATGAGTCGCTCTCACCACAATCTGGGACAGATGCCAGAGTCTCCAGAGCACCGGATGGCAAAGGCGTATCAAGGCCAGTCGCAGGCCAGGCTGAGTCAGGCGCCACCAAACCAAGCGCCCTCTCACTTCCAGCAACACCAGAGAGCCAGCTCAGACACAGACTCCATCTCACACCAACAGGACAAGTGAGTCGAAAAAAGTCAAATGTTGAGGAAAAGTCTAAAAACACTAGCATTTGAAGGATAAATTGAGAATAAAAGTATAGTGCATGTTGTAAATGCTGACATTATTTCATGACTTTGCCATCCCTCAAACGACTCAGGAACTGTAATATGTTATGCATTTGCACGCCTTTTAGTTTGCCCTTTTAAAATTTTATTTCATGCTCAGTTAAGGAAATGGGATCTTGTTTTTATTAGTTGGCCCTCTGTGAAGTATTTAATGGCAGAGTCTCCAAGCTCACTTCAGGAGGGGCTGAGTTTACTAAATGAGGAATTGTTACTGGGCTGTGGCTCTGCCTAACACCACAGAGACACAGAGAGCTCCACCTCAAGCCTCTAATTAGCCCTCCGGGGGTCTGTGTGTGTGGGTGCTTTAATGTGTGCCTATTCCTATTTCAACTTAGTAACGTCTGTCTGCCAGTAACTCCCTCTCGTGTCAGCTTTACAGATGACATGTGTGATATTTCTTCTCTACGAATGATACTGAAACGTTAGTAGTTAAGGAAATACATTTTAGACTAAGGCAAGCACACTTTCGTTGACCCTTTGTAACATGAAAAGTTTCCCCCTCAGGCTAAATCTTCTCCTCTGACTCTCCTCTCAGATCTTTGGGAGCAGTGTCCCACAGCAGCCCAGTATGGAGCGTCAGCAGTTCCAGAAAGGAATCTGACTCTTCTTCCACAGAGGATACTGGCCAGGCTTATGTAGTTGGTAAGAACGCTGACCTTCGTATGTTGTGGCTCCCTGGGGATGGATAGTATAACTAGTGGTGTTCCTGTCTGCTCATATACATTCATGTAATTGTATTTTGTTAGAGACTTTAGAAAGGTTAATATATATCACCAGCAGTTAAGTTATCGCTCTGTGAAGCTACAGTCATGAGATAAACAAAATGCATCTTAAGTTAATTGCCACTTACCTATATGCCTAAATATAAAAAAGTTTTCGAATGAACATTTGGAAAGAAAGTCATTATAATGAAAATGGTATATCCTGTTAACTGGCAGTGAGGTCTACAACAAGAGAATTGCAGTGGATATTTGTATGACTGGCTGCACATTACTAGTAAACGGTAAAAGGGAAAGGTCACATTTGAAATGTAATACTTTTTAAGAGTTTAGTATTGTTTAACCTGCTGTTCAACAGCTAAGTAAACCTCATGGGGAAACCTCAATGATGGTGTTAAATGACCTTCAGTTTACTGACTTGATTGCTCATCATCCATTTTAGAAACCAAATAGTTTCTGTATAAAATGGCCCGATGCAACGGTCAACATGTTAATTATGAATCGATGAAAATGTAATATTTCCTTTATTATTGTCTGTAAATGGAGCCAAAGATTTCATTGTTCTATTGAATATTTGTTTTAAAAGAAAGCACGGCCTTGCTAATATATTGTTTTTTCTCTCCCCAGGTGTCAGTATGCACAGTTCCTCTGGACCACCCTCAACCCCAGCCTCTGTTAACGGCATGTATTACAATATCCATCTTTCATTTTCCCAGATACAAACACTCTGGATTTCCATGCTTTGTATACAGTATCATGTTGAATTGCAGGAAATCTTAGACTGCTCTCTTCCACAGCTTGTGTCGTAACATTATTAATCCCCTTCTTCAATCTGGTGAACCATATGCCGATTGTGGCGCAGCCAAGTACGGATATACAAACCAAAAAAAAAAAAGGCTGTGTTCTAAATCACAATTATATAATGCAGAATTGAGTCTCTGTCCTCTCAGGGCTGCCTGCCTGCGGAACTGCCCCCGGCCCCCCATTTAATAGCCTCATACTTGGCACTAAATTCATGACCTTCCCTTTCATCCGAGCTTAACCCGTCCTTTTAGGCCCATTAGCCAACAGTGCTAAAGTAGGGGTCGTGCAGCAACACTGTATGCTTGCCCGAGCCGATTAATAGTTGCAGTGTGGATATACTAATCCCCTCCGGTATTATTTGTGATATCAATTCAACAAAATGACTCTGTTATGGTTCAATCACAATGAGCTAATCATGTTTTAACCATATATTACAGTAGCTATAACAAATGTGTCTTTGTGTTCCACAGATTCACTTAAGAAAAAGGTCATTGCCTTGCCGTCTCCAGAAAGAGAAATCACAACTGTAAACCTGAAGAAAGATGTGAAATATGGCCTGGGTAAGGCTGAACATTCATTCTCCTGAAATAATAACGGAATTTCCCACTGAGTTTCTGTTGCCACCTATTAGCTTTCAGAGTCAACAAGCATTTACTCTTATGTTTTGTGATTGTGTTTGAATGTGAGTGTGTATTTACATCTGTTTGTGTGTGTTCTCCAGGGTTCCAGGTGGTTGGAGGGCAGAACTCTCGTGTGGAGCTTGGCACCATCATTAGCTCCATCACTCCTGGAGGTCCTGCTGATGTCAACGGCTGCCTCAAACCTGGTAGGCTAGTGTTTGGATAGACTCCTACATATAGGTAACAGTTAGCAGTCCTAGCTTGTGTGTAACAGTTGTAATGTCGGTGCAGGTGACCGGCTGATCTCAGTGAATGATGTGAAATTAGAAGGCCTCTCTCATTCCACTACCATTGAAATCCTTCAAAATGCTCCAGATGATGTGACTCTAGTGGTGCTACAGCCCAAAGAGAGGCTCTACAAAGGTAAGAGGAGAGATATGAGTGTAGTGTTTTGTTTGGTATGTACAGGGCGCATAACCACTTTTATCTCTTACATCCAGACTTGCAGACCGATCTCAATATTTGTCCTTCTTGTTTTGACAGAGTCTTCTTCAGGCTATGTTCCCTACCCAGCCAAGTCTGCTTTGAAGCCACTTAACTCTGACCAGAGACGAGAACTAGACTTTGATACATCGGAGGAGGAGCAGGCGGGAACAGGAAGTCCCAGCCCTCCTCTCCACGGCGCTGGCACGCCGTCATCCGGCTCCTCCCCGGTCCACCAGCACACCAGCTTCAGCTCTCAGGACTCCAGGACCAGCAGTGTTGCTAAAATCAGCGCACCAATTGTTGATGTCCGGCAGTGTCTAGAAAGAATTACAAATTCTAGCACAGCTGCAACCTCTGCCACACATCAGAGACCAGAACCTAACGTGGGTTTGGAACCCACGCCACCGGCTCTGCCGCCCAAAACTAGAAAAGCTAAAGTAGCAGAAGCTCCCAAGGTTTCTGAGCACTCTGACTGGGGGGATTCGGACATGGATGAGGAGACTCTTTCCAGTAGTCAAGAGAAACTCAAAATCAAAAAGGTGCGACCTTTGTGTTTATGAATTCATTGTTTTACATGGATCCTTTGCTTTTATACAAAAACCCTCAACAGATGTGTGAACCAAAACTCACAAAAGGTTTTTAATCCTGGTGGAAAAAATATAAATCAACTTTTGGTAATGAGGATACGAATGGCTTTTTCACAAACAAGCATTACACATTACCTTTCAGATGCTTGGCACAACTAACTCCCTGTTGTAAACAACCTTTGCCTATCATTACATTTACGATGTCAATGCAGGGCAGTCTGTTACCTTTACACCGCATGTCATCGCTTGAGTTTAATATCTATATTTCTTCCTCAGCGTAACCTAGTTCAGCTTCCTCACTCTCACTTGATCCCTTTATCTTTCTGCATGTTCCACCTTGTGATAATTCAACTTAATAATCTTCTCTGTTTGCAGGAAAACATCATGGAAAATTGTAATGGTAATGCCCCAGGGGTCAATAGTCTCCGTCCAGGAGAACTATTTGATGTTGAGCTGTCTAAAAAAGACAGCAGCCTGGGCATAAGTGTCACGGTACTGTTCGGAAAGGTTTTCACGCTTTCTTTGTTTCGCCCCTTTCCCCCTCATCATGTTGTCTGTTTGTGCTTATGTGTCGCTGGGTATGGTATGCTTTCCTAACACTAAATGTTGTCAGGTCTGAAGCTCTAACAGAAATAACATCCACCAAATTATTTTTGCATGCACTTTTTTTAATCACTAAGGAATATCTTTTTTTATGAAGTCACAGTATTTTTCTGTTCATTCATAGGAAGTGCAGTTTAAACAGGACTGTTAAGTGAGCTTTCTCATGACTTTGCTTATTGTTGCTGACTCCAGAGTCACTTACTGATGCTAATATTATGTCTCCCTGAAGGATTTTGAACACCTTACAGTAAAAGCTCAATAACAGATCACATCACTGTGTGTCATCAGACCAGGGTTGCTGTCCAATATGATTTTAGAATAAACACTGATTCATTGTGTATTGCAATAATGATTACTATTTAACTTAACAATAAACTGTCATAACCAAATGGACACTGATGAAGGCTTCTCATTGTCTCTGATTATTAGGATTTAACCTCTCAGGAATTTTGTCAATAACATCACGGTGGAGGATTTTCTTTTCATTTGCAAATAATTCATAGTTGCAGTATGATAAAGGCTTTGTCTAACTTGTATTTTACATTTATTTGAAAAAAATAAAGCATCATTTTGACAAGAAACTTTTTCTGCTTAACTGTAAATACAATTGGTGAAATCACCAGCTAATGATATTTTAAAACAAACAACTCCAACGTGCCTTCAAATACTTCTTGTGAAGTTTGGTTGATATTTATTTATACTAACAGTCTTCATAATAAACCAAGATTATATTCTGAACCATTAGTTAAGACTAAGCCTTTATCATTTAACATTACACCTCAAATGAAAACAAAACCTTCCACACCTGTCATCAACCCCCATAAATAATACATAACGAACCATTCTCTCTTTGGCTAATTGGACTAAAGAGGTGTGTTCCTGTCTTAGGGTGGCTTCAACACGACTGTTCGACATGGAGGCATCTACGTCAAAGGCATCATACCGAAGGGAGCTGCTGAGCTCGACGGAAGAATTAAGAAAGGTGAAGTAAAGACAAAGAAATATTTAATTATAAAGTGAATAATTGGAGCAAACAAGGTGTTAATAAGACTTCTTTTTGTTTGTGTCCTGTGCTCAGGTGATCGTGTGATGGCTGTCAATGGAACAAGTCTGGAGGGAGCCACTCATCAGCAAGCAGTGGAGGCTCTGCGAGACACTGGGCAGGTGAGGGATGACATTTACCCGAGCACCCTGCTGACAAGCTGTTTAGTCTCAGCCCAGCTGGCCACTAACGCCAAGTAAATCATCTGCTCCCTCAGACTGTGCACTTGTTGCTGGAGAAAGGTCATCCGCCGGCAGACAGTGTCCATGCTCCCCTCACGCCTCAGAGCACGTTACTAACTGCGAACAGCTACCAGGACCCCAACAAGAATAAAAAGCAGCCGCTTCAGGTCAAAGAGAAACCGGAGTACAACTTTGTTACAGAAGGTGAGGCAACACGAAGCTTTATAGCAAATGTTTGGTTTGTTGATTAACCAAAACATAAAGACTTTCTACAAAAGCAGGTGTAGTTTGTGGGAATGCAAATAGTTCCTACATGTGTAAGTATTGTATAAAAATTGAAAAATGTTAACTTAACCTTTTAATATTAAGGGAAGTAGTGGGACATTTTGAATAGGTTTAGAGCTGTTTTTAAGTTTCAACAAAACACTCTGATGATTCTTTAACACTTGACAACTAGAGCTGCAGGATTTTGTAAAAATAAAACGTATTACAATTATATTAGCTGATAATGCAATTGCCTTTTGCAATATTTGGGGGGATGATCACAATATTCCCAGTTATCATGCTGTTAAAGATAATCTCTAAAAAAACAAAAAATGTCTTTAATGTTTGCAGGTAGGACTTCTCTTTAGATGCACAAAACATACCACTTATTTTTGCTCAATATTGCCTTTAACTGTGATTTGGATATTGCCCTAATCCATATTGTGGTTTCAATGCAATTTCAAATAATTGTGAGGTCCCATTTACAACAATGTACTACAGTACTTACACATCTAGATACATCACATACCGGTAATAACAAAAAAAAGTTAAAGTTGAGTGTCCATTACGCTGTTCCTGCATGTGTCTCTCCCCACAGACAATGTGTTTGAGGTGTTACTGCTGAAGAACACGTCAGGCCTGGGCTTCAGTTTCAGTCGGGAGGAGCACATCCCTGACGAACCCCACGGCTCCAGCATGGTGCGGGTTAAAAAGCTGTTTCCTGGCCAACCAGCTGCAGAGAGCGGCCGCATCAACGTTGGCGACATCATCATGCGGGTCAACCAGACCCCTCTCAAAGGACTCTCACAACATGTAAGTAGAATATGTCTCACTGCTGTCATCGAGCAGTCATAGAAATAATTATTAACTTGGAAAAGTAAGGAAGCGCTATGAGTAATGGGGGGAAGAAATCAGTTTCTCCTCTGTTTTACTGAATTAACAGGAGGTGATTTCAGCCTTGCGAGGAACGGGACAGGAGGTGAATTTGCTTCTTTGTAGACCTGAATATGGAGTTCTTCCTGAAATGGACAGTTCAGCTTTGGTAAGTACATAATATATTTTCTTTCTAGCTACTGCTTGGACACTTCAAGTACCGGAAATAACTGAAAAATGTATTTAAACAAATGTGTTTCCCAGTCTCCTAAGTCATCACCGCGGAAGGAGCCTCAGACCCAGGCAGAGCCGAGCCGGAGCCTGGACAGGGCGACCTCTCCTCCGGGGACACAGGGCCAGACGGGTCGAGTCAGCGTGGAGGACGCCCTGGAGAGGCTGCTGCTCAAAAACCCCGGCCGACAAAACAGCTACAGCGACAGCACTGATGGGGATGAAGAGGTGGAAGAAGCCTTCAGCCCAAACCCAGCCGAGCACAACAAGCAAGCGTGGGAGCGGAGTGTCTACCTCAACCCCAGCAGCAACCTGGGACTGGGACGATACGACAGCACGGGTCAGCTGGACGATACCATCAACCCAGCCTTCTACTCCCCAAACCTGTCCATTACAAGATCGGACCTCAGCAAGAGGTACGCATGGAGTAAATGAATAATGCATAATATCTGCATTAATGCTATTCTCTGATATTAAATGTTTTTTCTTTGTGGTCTTTTGGCAGGTTTCCTTCTTCCCCTGTTACAGCTGATTTGGAGTCGTCCTCCCTTCATATGGTGTCCTCCCCCACTGCTCCAAGCCCTGATCCCCTGCCTCCTCCTCTGCCTCTGCCCTTAAACCTCACCGTGTCTGGCAATGGACAGGAAATGGAGGACTTTGTCCCGGTAAGGCCTTAGAAAAAAAAAAGGGTTTCACTCGACCAAGGGTCATTTTTCTAACTGAGCTTTTTCTCCGTTACTAGGAAGTGGAGCTAAGAGTCTCCCTGGTGAAGTCAGAAAAAGGCAGCCTTGGCTTCACCCTCACCAAAGGAAGTGATCATGGGTGTTACATCCATGACATCGTCCAGGATCCAGCCAAAGGAGATGGCAGTCTCAAGCCCGGGGACCGAATGATTATGGTACAAATTCAGCCCTGATCCCTTTCATCGCAGCCTAAAGTTTGATCAACCTATGGTTTAGGTGCACAATATAAACCCAAAGAGATATGGTGTCAGAAAAAAATGTTAAGGAAACATTTTTGGACCTAAGACAAGATTAGGGCAAGCAGAACAAGGCTAGCTGTTTTCCACTGCTTCTACTCATTTTGCTAAGCTAAGCTAGAAGCTGTTTCCCAATTGTATGAATCTTTATTTTCTTCCTGCAGGTGAACAACACAGATGTGAGCAACATGGGCCACACAGAGGTGGTCAATCTTGTGCGCGCTGCTCCCCGAGTGGTTGACTTGGTGGTAGGGAGGGTCCTGGAGGCTCCCAAGCCCCCAATAGAAGCCCACCTGCTGCCTGACATTGACTTTGAGGACAGCCAAGAACCCATGGGTAAGAAACAGATCTTAAAATAAAAAAATTCAGGCACACTGCTAACAAGTGTTGCATCATTTATAGGTTCTTTAAGTGTTCATTGTTTTACTGCTTGTCCTACCACCAGGTTTGGTACTGGACGGTGGCAGTGACAGTGTTTACGATGTCTTGTTTGTGAGAGAAGTCCTGCCCGGCTCAATGGCCTATGAGGAGGGCACCCTGAGGCCACTTGATCTGATCCACTACATCAACGGTGCTCCCACACAGGACCTGACTCTGAGTGAGAGCACCAGACTGCTGGAGCTCTCCCTCAACGACCTCACACTGAAGGCCACAAGGTAATCCCATGAAGAATTACACATGTTTCCTGGATCAAGATACTGCATGTGGACCATTGCATTCACTTTTTTTTTTGTCAAAAGGGACGGAAAGCCTGTTTCTCCTGGTCGGAAAATTGTCTCTTTTCTTAACAACAATGTTAGCCCCGAGATTTCATCCAGCATGAACGGTATGTTTCAAACATTTAAGGTGTTAACTGACAACAACAAAAAACTTGTCTGTTATTTTGTTCTTAATTGCAACATTGTTTTCTGTTTAAGGGTTTCTTAAAGGAGAAGATCCCAGAGATACAGAGTGTATTGCAACACTTTGTCCTTTAGAGGTAAGTTGAGTCAGTTTGGCTAAATATTAAATTATGCTTCAATTAAAAGCTGTTTAACTGTTGCATTTATGTTATTTCTGTATTGAATGTCAAGCAAACAGTTCAAAGAAGGTTGAAATGTTGTACACAATAATGTTGTGTTGGCTGTCATCAAATGCTTGACTGTTACCATCAAGCTTTGTCTGTTAAGAAATCATTACTTTAATGACTTGTTCACTTCCTAGCAGTATGCTAAAGTTTGAAATCATGGATTAAAGGTGATGGCACGTTTGTTTGTTGAATTTGCAGGAGGAAATCATCAGGCTGGATATGGAGAAGCTGCAGTCAGGAGGTCTGGGCTTCTCTGTGATCGGAGGAGAAAGAGGGATATTTGTCAAGTCCATCACACCGGGAGGAATAGCAGAGTCCTCGGGGAAACTGCAAGTGGGAGACAGGCTGCTGAAAGTGAGTGGTGTCACACAAATGCAGCTCAGAATTTAGGCTGATAATATCATATTTATATACTTTTGTTTAACACAATTTTGCCATTATTTTACTGTTCAGATTTTGGACAAATTCATTGTAACTGCTGGCCTCTGCCCACACTTTGAACAAATATACGTTAAATAGTTGTATTGTGACGGGTTGTTTTTAGTAACAAACATGGAATAGTCCTATTTCCTTTCCAGATAAAAACAAGCACAATTTCCAAGACATAAAAGGAACAAGTAAAGTAGATGAAAAAAATATAAATAATAATACATAGAATTTAGAAGAAAAAGGAGCAATTATTCATTCATAATATATTAATTTAACTTCATCTAAATAAATAACACATTATGAAATGCTCTACAATTGTTCAGTTTGCTTTTGTTTTTGAGATCCTCCTGTATTCAATCGTGTGATTTCTGTGTTTTCCTTGCAGGTGAATGAAGAACTAATGACAGGCGTGTCTCACACCAAAGCTGTCACCACTATCCGTAAAGCTAAAGGCCTGGTTCATCTCATAGTGTCAAGACCGCCCGACCAGAACCCAAACACTTACATGGCCTACCTGCCCATCAACTCTGACAAGTGCAATGGAAACACAGGTACAAGCAGACACACACAACATGTATATTTTAGAAAGGTTAGTTCTCCTGTTTTAACCATTTAAGAAGAGCTCATTGAAAACCAGATTGTGACTAGCGTTAGAGTTTGTGATAATTAGATTGTTCTCTCTAAACACGCCTAACTCTCCTTCTTGTCGTTTACAGATCTGAGTGACGACAGTGGAGCAAAAACGAAGCTGTTTACTCTCAATAATGAGCTGAAATCTTGCTGCTTCCCTTCTATACCACCAATAGGTAAAGACACACAGGCTGGAAAATGTACTTGAAATATGAATAGGATAATCCTGAATATTGTATGATTTTACCAGCAAGATTAATTCATTTGTAAATCAAATGATAAAATTGTAAACTTCATTAACATATCTGTGTTCCCATGTTTCGCAGACTATGAAGATGAGCCATTAGAACAGAAAAGACCAACAGATCACAGCGCTGAGCTTTCAGAGGACACAGACTGCGATGGCTCTTCTTTACCTGAAGACTCGCCTGAGGTCAAATCCAATCCATTAGACCTGCTGTCAAATGAAAACAATATGCAAAAGTTATATCTTTTTTTCATTGTTCAATAACAGAGTTCCCGGAAAGTGGGATGGCAAGAGGAGAGTGTTGATTATCCAAGGAATGAAAAGTAAGATTTTGATTTTTGGATATAAATCAGTCACAATGGGGACTTTCATTTTATTCATAAATATCTCCCTGTTTATTTGTTTAAATCAAAAGCTATCTGCAAATGAGTGCTGGACAGCCAGAGGAAGATGAGATCACATGGGGCAGTGAGGAACTGCCTATTGAAAACATGAACAAATCCCAAGATGGTAAGACAAATTTGGATTTTAAATGTTTATTTATTTTTCAAAACACATTAAAATGACACAATAGGATTTGTAATTTCGTCCTTCATTCTGCCCCCCCTAAGACGAGCCAATCATCACAGAGGATGAGCTGACCTCTCTGCCCCTCGTCAAAGTGGTCCCTGATGGCCAGTACACAGGAAAAAAGCTCAACACTGTGGTCCGCATGATGAGGGGGCTCCTGGAGCAGAAGGTCCCTCTGCAGGAGTTTGAAGTAAGTCATGTCAATGCCTGTCAAATTAATTGCAAATAATTGGATTTAATAAACGTCTTCTTTTCTTCGTGGCAGAACCTTCAGAATCTCCAGCCTCTGGACGACTGTCTGATAGGTCAAACAAAGGAGAACAAGAAGAAGAACCGCTACAAGAACATTGTCCCCTGTGAGTCCCAATGGATTTTTTATTTTCATATTACCTTAGAGGGAAACTTTGAATAGGGGGTGTGTCGGATGGCAAGGTGAAGCGGTGAAAATACTCAATATATAGATTAAATAGATCCCTTCAAAGTTTTTGACATCATTTGAAATCAGATTTGTGTGCACCCATCTCTTCTAGTTGACACAACTCGAGTTGTGCTGGAAAAAGACGGCGGCTACATCAATGCCAACTTCATCAAGATGTCAGTGAAAGAAGAGAGTTATTTGTACATCGCATGTCAGGGTCCTTTACCCACCACCCTGGGTGACTTTTGGCAAATGGTCTGGGAGCAGAAGTCCAATGTAATCGCCATGATGACCCAGGAAGTAGAGGGGGGGAAGGTGAAATGTCAGCGGTACTGGCCCGACACTCCGAGGACAGCAGAGATGGTAGACGACAGGTTACAGATCACGCTGATCAAAGACCAATACCTCGACAATTTTGTCATCCGAGTCATCGAGGTCAAAGATGTCCAGGTTAGTTTGTCTCCAGATTTTAGATTTAAACCTCAAATTGGTTGAAGGCCTTTAAAATGACCTTTCAGCATGTTGTAATAAAGGTTTGCAAAGAGTAGAGGGGGGTAATTGCCATAGAATTGCTACTGTATGACATGATCAGAATGATATTTGAAACCAATTACTTATAGTTGAACATCATAATGTTTTTTTTCCCTTTTCAAGAAAACTGCCCAACCCTGGAGTATCACTTGAATTACAATATTTTAAATGTTCAATGATCATTATGGAGTTGTTGCTCCATCACAGCCAAAATAACCTGCCTACCCCAGCTTGAATAGACGCATTAACTTAAGAGTTTCTCCCTCCTCAGACTAATGAAATACAGCGTGTAACTCATCTGAACTACACGGGATGGCCGGACCACGGCACGCCCTCACAACCCGAGCAGCTGCTCACATTTATCTCCTACATGAGGCACGTCCATCGATCGGGGCCAATCATCACACACTGCAGCGCAGGCATCGGCCGCTCAGGAACCCTCATCTGTCTAGACGTGGTTCTGGGTCTCATCAGCAAAGACGCTGATGTAAGTAGACAATCTTTACTTTGTGCAGCTTATGTATTCTTTATAAAAAAGCTTCTGCTCTTATTTGTAGTCTTTGTTTAGTATGATCACGATCTAATAAACACTTTCTACAGTTTGATATTTCAGATATTGTAAGAAACATGAGACTTCAGAGACAGGGAATGGTGCAGACAGAGGTGAGTTTTACTTTTTGGTTTTAGTATCTTAGTTAGTGTACCTTAACTCTAAACTATTTGATTCAAATATTACTTTTCATTTTGTAAATGATTTACTAAATGTATCCTGCTTTTATGGTTATTCGATTAGGCACTGCTGTTTTTGATGTACTCTATTTGTATCAAACCACCTCTTTGGTACACATTTTCTCACACCTTTTTTATTTTACAGGACCAATATATTTTCTGCTATCAAGTGATCCTCTATGTCCTGAGATGCCTTCAAGCAGAAGAAAACATCTCTGGATAGGAGCCGTCATGTGGAGGCTGTTCGACTGTTTCACAAGAGCAAAACTAAAATGGAGGAGAGTTCACACAGGCAGAAATTGCCAAATGTACACTACATGTTTTTAAAATGCCTTAAAATATTCAGATCTTTCAGAGTAAATCCTTTTTAAAGAAGTCTATATTTTTACGTTTGCTTTTTGAGTTCTCTCTCTCTTTGGCTGCTACTCCTTTTCAATGCATGTATGAGAACTGCTGATTGTATTTCTTGTCACCTACAAGAAAACACAAATGTTTTTCCCAGATTCATGGATATTCTAAAATAATTATGAAAGTGATCGTGATCAATGATTTCATATTTTATGTGGAACAAAATTGTACTTTGTGTATTTTGAATCCTATTTTAATGCTGGAACATGCCTTGACAGAATACTATGTCAGTATTTGCTTTGTAAATCTATTATACAGTAATTGCTCAATGCTTGAGGTAAATGATGAAATAAAAAGTGTACATATTCATCTCATGAAAATTAAACTGGATACATTTTAAATGTTGTGTGGAGGTTTTTCTTTAATTTATCATTAGGAAACAAAGGTTTTTATTGTCCTGTCATATTGGTGCATATTGCCTATTAGCATAATTTTTCCATAAACTTAAAATCATTCATGCATTTAAAAGTAGGCTTCCCATTTTATACCTGCCTTAAAAATATCAATGCAATGCCGCATTGATTTGGAGTTATAACTTATCGGGTCACAAAATGCCAAAGCTATTGAAAAAAAAGACTTTAAAAAAGAAGAAGTAGTAATACAATGCCAGAATTTCTGAAATATAGACATGAGAAATTTTGAGTGCTACTTGTCTAGTTTATAAATATATTTCTGCAATGTGTTTACTCATTAGTTCACATGATTGAAGCCATTGAATAATAGTTTTCAATTAAAAAGCGGCTTGGTAAAGAAACAAAGATATAAATATGAAATAAAAGAAACATTAAAACATTCAAGTTGAAACAAAAGGTGTGTGAAGTTTTAGAAAAACCTGCAGCAAAGAAGGAAACTCCTCCTGTGATTAAAGCGGAAGTGACTGTCTTAGAACCGGAAATGACGTTTGGACGCACCAGCGCAAGTTAAATGGCAGCCTACACATCTGCCACGCTTGCCTTGTAAAAGTTGCCGTTTTTCATATTTTTCTTGTTAAAAAACACGCGAATTCATCTGCAACCATGTCGGGGAGAACAGGCAACAAGCTGCCAAACAATCTGCCGCAACTGCAGAATCTTATTAAAAGAGATCCGCAGTCTTACGTGGAGGAGGTAAGTGTTGTTAGCCGAGCTTGCTAACTAGCTAGTCAACTTGTTGTGTTAGTCTGAGACTAAACATATTAGAGGAAATTAATCGATGGTGGTTTCTGCACAGTTTCAGCAGCAGTACCGACACTACCAGTCCAATTTGCAGATCTTCAGACTGCAGCCTGACAAGCCGAACAAGGAGCTGGCGGATCTCTCCATGTTTCTGGCCCAGGTACTGTACTGTCAGTTAGTGGGAAATTGATATACAAATGTTAATTATAACGGTATAAGTATTCCTTTACTCTTGTCTGTACCTTTATTGACTCTGTATATATCTGATCAGCAATTGAGGAAGTATTTTAGATCCTTTACTTGGATATACTTGTGTGTTTTTTTTTTTTAAAGATTCACGTTATTGTCATATGTACAGTAAAACAGGCAGTTGCACTGTAAAATGACATTCTTACGCTCAGCTCTCCGCACTTTTATTATTAAAAAACCTATACAAACAAACATAAGATGTAAATTATTACAAGAAAATGTAAAAATATAAACTGACATGCATACAAAAATGATGTAAAATGTTAACTAAACCCATAGATGTAATCCTGTGGAGTAAAAAGCACAACATTTGTTGCTGAGATGTAATGCAGTAAAGTATATCATGTAAATACTTAAGAAAGCGTACCTCAAGTTTGAGTAAATGTACTTCTCGCACCGCTGCTCAGTAATATTTATTTTTGATATTGATGGTGCTAGGTTACAGCTGTTTTTTGTCATTCAGGTTGCTCACTGCTACCTGCAGCAACTGTCAACCTTTCCACAAGAGCTGCGTGAGTTATTAATGAGTCACCACACAGTCCTGCAGCCAGACCTCAGAATGGTGAGATAACCTGTGACTATCCATATTAAGTAATTGATCATAGTGATCAAAAGTATGTGTCTCTTAGCATTTCAATGTTTGTGTCTGTTTCCTGTCTTCATCAGACATTCTGCAAGTCGCTGATTCTTCTGAGGAATAAAGATCTGATCGACCCCTGCGGCCTCCTGGAGCTCTTCTTTGAGCTGCTGCGATGTCACGACAAACTGCTCAGAAAGGTGAGATCACACAGAACATTACTCTAAGCATGTAGTGAGTGGATGTTATATTTTGTATGAATTTACAAGAGTGGTAGTTAAGTCAAGGGGAGAATCAAAAGACCATTTCAAATGCTTTCCTGATGTTGTGTGTTTACATATTGATATGTTTAGGGGTTGCTCTTTCAATGTTTCACTCTTCCCCTTTTAAGAAGTAAACATTTGCTTCCCTTTCTCCACAGACACTGTACTTACACATTGTGGCAGATATCAAAAACATCAATGCGAAGCACAAAAATAACAAAGTTAACACAGTAAGTAAACAAACCACATGTGTCAAGTTTGACTGTTGGTTCTATTGTTCCACTACAGCAGAGCTCATTGTCGGAGAAATTGTGTTGTGTGTTGCAGACATTACAGAACTTCATGTACACCATGCTGAGAGACAGTAATCCCCTCGCAGCCAAGATCTCTTTAGATGTAATGGTGGAGCTTTACAAAAGGAACATATGGTGGGTTTTATTTTTTACACCAGACTTCATAAGTCATTCTTATTATTTTCCACTTTAATCTAATTGTCTTTTCGTCTGGGTCACAGGAACGATGCCAAAACAGTCAATGTCATTGTAACAGCGTGCTTCTGCAAGGTTACAAAGGTAGGTTTTCCCACACTTCAACCAATTGCTTTTAATATAACATTAGTTGCAGTCCTGTACATACTTACCTCTCTTCCTGTTTAGATTGTTGTTGCTGGTCTGAAGTTCTTCCTGGGCAAAGATGAAGATGAGAAAAATGACAGCGATTCAGAATCAGAGGCAAGTACCAATAAATGCATATACATAAAGTAGTTAGAGAAAGGATACTTTTCTCAGTCTAGAAGGCTGTGATGTTAATGCGTATGTAAGATATTTAAATGTTTATCTTTCAGGCGGAGGGGCCAACAGTCCGAGATCTGAAGGTGAGATACGCCACTGGCAAGAAAACCACCAAAAGCAAGAAGAAGATGGACAAGGCAATGAAAGTCCTCAAGGTACTACTCTTGTTAATACTACAATATCATGACTTGTATCGTTATATTTTACAATTGAGTTGATTGTTTTGAACTCTTTTGGCAGAAACACAAGAAAAAGAAAAGGGTAGAAGTGTTCAACTTCTCTGCTATTCACCTGATTCACGATCCTCAAGGTAGGTTCACTCCTCCTTTCCTCACCCACTGCCGAACAAAATGTATGTGTAGGGTCATTTCCCCCAGTATTTACAGAACTGTCAAATCAAATATCTCTTTCATTTAGATTTCTCAGAGAAACTCTTGAAGCAGTTGGAAGACTCTAAAGAGCGCTTTGAGGTGAAGATGATGATGATGGAGTTCATATCCAGACTGGTGGGAATCCACGAGGTGAGTGATCTCATCTGTCCCCCTAACTGGTTTTCATAGCGGATTTGTCCTTTTGTGCAGGTCTTATTACATTTCCACCAGATATGAAATAGTCCTAATAGGCACTGCCAACATTTGGATCAGACTTCCATACAGTTCTGAATGGACCATGGGAATCATGCCTTTGACGCTGCATTATATTGAATATAAATGCGGTATGAAGTAGATTTTATAGTGAGTATAATACTATTTTGTTTTGTTGTTTTCCAGCTCTTCCTCTTCAATTTCTATCCCTTTGTCCAGAGGTTTCTACAGCCACATCAGAGAGGTAAAATAACTCCCAGTTAACTTAATGAGAAGGTTTTTATCTGTTTATTAAAGGTGGGAATCACCAGAGACCCCATGATTTGGTATACAGCAGGGCTATTCAATTACACATTCAGTTGGGCTAAATTTTATAACTACAAAATGCAGCTGGGCCAGACATTCAGCGGCCTGTAAAAAGCGGGTAGTGACACATTTTAAACCAACACATATTACTGCGATGAAAAACATGCCATTTTTATTCATTGTTCATCTAACAAAGGTAGGTCAAAAAGTGCATAAAAACACAACAAATTAGCATTCATTTAACAGAATCTGAAAAAAAGTGCACAGTCTGTGCACTTTTTTTCAGATTCTGTTAAATGAATGCTAATTTGTTGTGTTTTTATGCACTTTTTGACCTACCTTTGTTAGATGAACAATGAATAAAAATNTGTGTGCCTTGGCAGTCTCAGCTCTAGCCAATCAAACCGCTGCTTGGTGTGTCAGGGGCGGGAGATTCATGTGATTGGTTGTTGGTCGAGCTTCAGACACGCCCGCCGGCAAGCTTTTTTTGAAGCTGTAGTGTGGACGGGCCGTAACTCTTTTAACGCTTTTCATGTCATCTC
>NW_011356221.1:562195-616878 GCF_000735185.1 Notothenia coriiceps
AATTCAAAACTAATGCTCAGCACACACACTCATCACAATTGTCTTGATAAGACTCAACATTCAACTGCCCATATTCTGCAAAAGTGCTTTATTACTCTAAATCTGTCGATCTCCGATAACTCTTCTTGGTTGAGTTCCTTTGAAGTTGATCAGGATCGCACAGAATTTTTCTCGCCCGGTTTTGAGCCGGGGACCTTTGCCGGCGTGTTAGTGAACGTGATGCCAACTACACTAAGAAACTGCTGAAAAGCTAAGTTACACATTTCAGTGGTAGATAAACATTACTATTAATTGTAATGCCTTCAAAACGACGGACCACATGTTGATTCTGAGATCGGGAGATTCTACACTGGACCAGCCCAGCTGCAGCGTCATGGGACTTTCGTAACAACAACCTGTCATACTGAACCAAATGCTACCTGGAATGACCCTGTAACCCCTTGAAGAGCGCCACCTAGGGTTGACCGACCGCTACGGATTGCTGCTATAGCGTTCCTCGTATATCAGTGGGACAGTATCTCTGCTGCATGTCACGCCGCAGAAACCGGGGTTCGAATTCCCCGAGACGGGGAAGAATCCTTTCTCAATAAACGCCCGACTAATCTTTCACAAAAGGTGGAAGCATGCTATGTCCTACATCATGCGAACGAGATAGCCACCAACGAGGCCCCATTGGAAACACTTCAGATAGCCACGTACCTGAAACATGGCACCACTAGAATTTCGTAAGGTCATCATTATAACATCCATGACAAAGCTAACCAAATTGGAATTCAAGTACACCGCCAACAGGCCATCAAACGCCATACTTGCGTCATTCTCAAACAACTTCAGTTCAAGGACAACACATATATGACCTAATATCGAACCCAACAGGAGACAACGCTACATCCAAGCAGAGTACAAGGATGCTCAGCAAACAACTGCTGCCATCCAACAGGCATTTCTTGAAAAGACTCAAATTCAACTGCGCGCCATATTTCGACAAGGTTTTTAACTAATCTAGATCCGATAACACACATGAATCTCTGAAGTTGATCAGAAGAACTGTCTTCACAACCAACGCGGATATTATAGTAGCGTGGGACCGAACACCTATCGAGACTCGTGATAAACGTGGAGAGCGACAGCGCCTGAGCAGCCACACTACAGCACTCCGTCTGGAAAAAAAAGCTCAAGCGACTGATCCAAATAGGCGGGACATTAGTCGCCACACAGCCCCAAACACACACCCGGACGGCACGTTTCTACGTGTCATACCATAATATCACACTATTAATTAAAAAGCAGGCTGCGACAAGAACGACGCACACC
Organism: Notothenia coriiceps; assembly: GCF_000735185.1. NCBI lineage: Eukaryota > Metazoa > Chordata > Actinopteri > Perciformes > Nototheniidae > Notothenia > Notothenia coriiceps. The sequence continues at coordinate 563,510 of NW_011356221.1, forward strand.
GATCGAAATTAATTCTCTCTGAGACTTACGAGAGGAATCATCAACACTGGCATCACAACCAGTCAACACAGAGCTAGCAAACGACGCGGAGTAGACCTCAAGCACAATCTATCGCTAACACAACACAGTATATACTTCTACACACAGTGCAACAATCCTAGCAACACACAACATCAGCAACACCACACCCACTCGAAGAGCGCCACCATAGGTTGACGTGTTAGGGATTGCAGCAGGAGCTTCCCCGTCTAGTATATGTGGAACCCCCCCCACCAGTCACATACACTGCATCGCACACCAGCAAGACCCTGGGTTCGATTCCCCGACGGGGGCGAGCAAGATTTTCCAATAACAGCCGGACTTTATTCACCAAAGTGGAAAGCATCTCACACACAGGGTTTCACACATTCACTGTAAATGTCATAGCCATAGAACAAGAAGACTTTCTGATCCTAGATACAATATTGAGGTATTAATGTAATAACGCCAATTACGTGTGCCAGTCCATACTGTATGTATGAAAAACAATGCAATGAGTTGTTGACTTTTTACACCTGCAGGTCGCTGCGACGGGGACTAACACATCACACATCACATCACACACACACATCACGACACACCACTTATTAGCTATCATCTCATGCGAGCAGGCGACACTCACGGTACTGGCACCAAGACCCCACATTGACACGTTCCCTTTCGCGCAGTTATCAACACGTACTCCACTCTTACACTAGCAGGTTCCAAATATGAACCAAGTACATTTCACATGGAAACCCGCATAAGCGCAAACACTAAACATAACAAGGGAATAAACTATCAACCCGGAGGCTATAAACCACAGGCGGATTTGCAATCAGTCCACACAAACAAACACAGAAAGGCTAGGAACACGATGAGCATCTGGACTCGGCTATCAGATGGACAAGAAAGAAACGAAACAGGTACACATTCATTTCCACATGGCCTTATCACGTGAACTTCCAAGAGGAACTAGAAAGAAGAGAAAACAAAGCAGACCGAGCCCAAAGTGTGATGACCCAAGCGGTATTATACTGCTGGAATACACACAGAAGCCTAGATCACATACACGCCACTTAAAGCTAATAACAGCAAGTCAATGAGCAGGAATAGTTTAAAGCTCCAATCCATCAGGCTAGTTAGAAGTCGGGATAAAATCAACCAACGTCTGAGATAACGTCGCGGGTTCAATATTTATAACGAAAAACAATCCACAGTGTCAATATCAACTACGAAGAGGATAACTTTGCAATTCCTTGTGAATAATCAGAATAACCAACTTAGGAATATCCAAATACTTGAGGTTCAACTGAAAACCCAGCACATCCGGTGGAATTGACAAGTGACTGTATGAAGGGAACCGGTTGACAGAAGTTGTTCCATTAAAGAGGACTTGGCAAAGATTTCCCTTCAATCATAAAAAAAAACCCTAGGGGAACAAACAAAGGATATGTGGGAATTGTTAGGTAATAGCTGCCCGAGGATCAGTTGATTGCCAATTGCTGTTATCTTTTAGTGCTCTCGCGCGAGTGAAATGTTGCCAGAACAAAACCAATACAGGATTATAACAACAGATATTATTCAGACAAATAAAACAAAGGTAGCCCAAAACGAATACAAGTTCTGAAAGCTCGCCATGTATTAGAAAACGCATAACATGTTCTGCTCCTAGCGGAAGTGCAAAACCCTTTTGAAATACAGCAATGGAAGTAGAGCAAAATTCACAGTTTTGAGCAATTCCATCGACTGAAATAAAAATGAATAGAACGCCCATTTACTGAAGAGCGCAATGGACCAGCAACCATGCTCATGCGGTCCCTCCTGTGAAATATGAAACGATTACCAAGTTACCCGCAGTATCCTTCTCTAAGTTTTTGAATTCCCCCTTTCGACTGCTAATGACAGAACAAACCAAATAGGACATGTCAAGACACATTTATGGCATGCAAAACACGAGCGCCACAGCGGAGCTAATCCTGAAGGCAGACACAGTGTGAGGTCAATCGCAGAGTCCTCAACCATCAATGAATGACCGAACAACTGACTCCCGTGGTTTATTACATGCCTGCAAGTATTCCGCAGAAGCCAATAAGAAAACGAAGAAATATGGGTGTTGAAGGCTACAGTAGTCAGTAAGTTCCCTCGGCAGCATGTGGAGTCTCCTGTACTGTAGGAGAGTTGTTGCTAACCTCTGCCATCATCAGGCACTGCAGCACGCGAGGCCCGCGCGCTCCCGGACTCACGTCAATTGATATACGTAAACAAGTAGAATTGTCACCAAACAAACACTACAGAGACACCAAGAGCTGTGTAAATCTGGCTGCTTCCCTAAATTATGCATGCACTCAATACTATTCATAAAGGAAGTGGAAGAGGATGAAGGTGCAATAGAGAAACAAAACAGTTGGAAATACGATAAATGGACCTCAAGTGGGAATAAAGGGAGTAAAAATAAACGCCACCGCTACAAAGGCCGAGTTGGTTCGTGTTTGGAGGAAGCCGCGCAACACTTGGCAAATCAAGAATTAAGTCAGTCCAACTTCAGATTAGGTCCGGCTGTCATTCATGGATGAATAGAGGCTTATTAGATGATGCAGACCACATTTATGGTGACGGCTTGCATGCATGACGGATCAGCAGCCAGTGCAGTGTTACAGGACGCATAACTGGTGATGGCAAAAAATAAGGGTGGGGAATAGTGTTTGGTGGCAAACCCACGTCTAACATAAGCATGCGTGGAATAGGAGCGTGACACTGAGGTGTTTTTAGGGCAGCAGTTGGTTTAACCATTCAGATTGTACACACTTTGGCATCATACACTAATACAAGTCCAACGCCCGATAATGAACACCCCAGACATACTGTGTCATCAAGTAATCCTGGTAACTCCCAAGCTTTCCACTCAAATTACTTAGTGCATTGTGACATTGGGAGATGACGCAAATGTGTTCACTGGGAAAGACAAGAGCTCTAAAACACTTGAAATCATTACAGAGTTACCATGCGTCCTATAATCTAAACAATGTAAATCTAACCTATATAAAACTACAATCCATGGCTCAAGCTCAATGTAACATGCTGTAAACACCTCATCAGCAATACGCGATACAAAAATATTCACCTAAACGAGATGCTAGGCACCCAAAACATGGTTCTCAATTGCCCAAAACATGTGGCTAGGCAACTACATCGCTAAACGAAGTCGACGTGGGTGTCAACACAGAGAGAGCGCAGCAATGGGGGTCTCAACGCATCGACGCAGTCAACGCCCTCCACGTGCCCCACACACAAAAAAGGTCTCATCTAGGAGCGACAACTAGTTGATTTTACAAATTCTCAATTTTCTCGGAATGACCGTGGAACAGTCCCGCCCTACGACACAACAGAGAAATGATCAATATATACATAAAGTATAATAGAGTAGGACAACCAACAAACCATTGCGACCATACACTGAACCCCAGGACAGAGGCTGGAGATACGTCGAGTCGTGGTTGGGTGTGTGCCGACACATGATATGTGTGTGTAGGCTGGCTGTGTGTCCGTGTGTCGCGCTCCACGTGGAGCGCATGTGTGTGTAGTATCTGTGTGGGGCTCCCGCTGGCGCAAGTAGTAGGACAAACATATTACCTGAACCATTCTATTGTGATGCTCTAGCATTAGACCATCTGGTGATGACATACATACAGAGCGAACACCCAAAGCTTCGAATGTTGCAACAGGAGAGAAACGAACGAGGACGGACATCACTGCTCATCCACTGCATCCGCTACCACAACAGAACAGGCGAAGAAGGAATCGCAGACAGTAAAAGACTGAACCAGCGCTTTTAACTTCATCACTATTGCCGCTCTCTACAGTAACCGAGATGACAGGGCAGACAGGCAGCTCCCGCCAGAGAAACAGAGTGTGTCCAAGAACAACCACGAATGAGGTCGGCGCTAACTGCACGAGTGTAACTGACGAAGAATGTGCACCTGCTAGCGAGAACGGTGAGAAGAAGAGAGAGAGAAGAAGAAGAAGAAGAAGAAGAAGAAGAAGAAGAGAAGAAGAAGAAGAAGAAGAAGAAGAAGACGTCGGCAATTAACACAAGAGTGAGGAAAGGGGTAAAATAATGATTAGCACTTGTAAGAAAAGGAGACAAGGTGAGACACAGTAGGTATGATGAAATGGTGTACATTGTAATCTTATTCCAGTGAGATCAGGAGAGAGTTATGGATGCACCCTCGACATTTGGGAATGTCATGGTGACCAGTTTGTAGCCTTAAGAGAGGCAAGCCTCCACTGACTCGGGTTTAGAAGGAAGAGAAAGGAAACTGTGATCATTAGCTGAATGCCAGGCCCCGGATATTAAGGCCGAACCGGAGTCACGGAGCAGAGCACTGGGAGCTGAGCGAATTTGGGAGCTCGAGCCTAGTTTTAGCGAGCATTTCTAGAGTAAAGGGGCTGACTTGTTTCTGCCCGCTTCTATTCTGGTCTGATTGAGTGTCTGAAAAACCCAGCAGCTCCATTGTGCGAGGTTTGGGAAAGGGGGGGGGGGCACACAAAGACGATGCTTGTGCCACAGGGACAGCGTGCAAGCCGAGGGTTCACTTTATCTGGCCTCTTTCATGGGCTCATTCCTCGAGCCAGGCTAATCTAAAGCACATCTGTGCTCTTGTCTCCCACCGCAACGCTACTGGCATCTCTTTATGCCTTTTTCTCAACACCCTTTAACACCTATCGCCTTTTCTTAGATCTCATGTTGGCTGTGTTTCACTTTGAAGTCCCTCCTTCTTCGATTGATGTTTATCTCTTCATCTTCAACCGATACTATATGTCCATACTACCTATTGTTCTCTCTCAAGTTTCTCTTCCTGTGCTCGTGGCTACCACAGCTCCCATTTCACAGTTTGCTTTTGTGATTGTTTGTTTGTGACTAATGGTGGATAGAATATGGCCCATTTTGCATAATAATTTTACTGGTGCATATTCGTGGGCTTCCAATAAAAAAACGATTGACTTTTGTCACACCATCCCCACTCGAGCACCGTCAGAACAAAAATGTGTTATATAACCTGTACCATCAGTCAGTGCAGAGTGTGACTGACCTGGGAGATTGAATTAGGGCTGTGGCAACAGAGGTTCGATTGAAGCTTTGCCTAGTTACTGCGTCGCCGTCTGGTATCTTGTGAGAGCGTGCCCCACGAAAAATTTACCAAAGGATGCCAAGTATATCCCCTGGACTCAATCGGATCATCACGCCAGAAACAACATTTATCGTGTGCCTTCCTACACAGCAAGCTACCTGAATTCACACCCGTAGAATGTGTTATTATCACAATGAAAAAGATGCAAACAGGATACACCCCTACCACTCCATGATCCGTCATTCGGAGGAGCCACGAGGCGTGAAATGTATTTATCACACTTTGATTCCGTGTTTGTGACCATGTAAACAGTAAACGAGACACCTACGTCTCAAGCTATCTGAGACTGATTACCAATCTTCGGCCCTGTAATCCTGGGCGACTAATTGCTTAATGTCTGCCAATTGCACACTTGTCGACTGTATCTGCTCTGTTCTCTTTTCCATAGTGACACTGACAACCGAGCTGACCACGTCACACAGCATGTCTTTTCTTACTATCCTTTCGCCTTTTTTTCTTAGTGAAGGGCTTAACATTACATACAAAACGAAACATCTGTTAATGATTTTAAGTGCTCTCTAGCCAATTATGTAGAGAACAAACTTATGTAAGAGTGTAATTTCTCACATGCATACATGCACGAGCACTCTCTGTATGTGGTCATCCCCACAGCTAGGTTTTATAGTAGGCTGGTCTGAAATCATTAGTCTGGATGTGAAATGATCAAAAGCTAACTGGCTTGCACCTGTGCTAACACAGTAACATTATAAGAGAAAGCGGAACCCACAATAACCATCATGGAATAACACATTAAATCTCGGTAAAGCACCCAGCATACAGGTAGGCTTTGAGATAATACCATGCAGTTGAGGACACATAAACTAGGACACACATCATACTGTAATCAATATTTTATCACATAAATTATAGTATATTTACGATTATCAAAACTACAAGGCTATGCCATTTGCAGCATTGTAATGTACTATATATAATCCCCATGAAATAGTTAGATACGGGTGTAATAATGGTGTAACCATAAAGGCTGTATAGGAACAGGTGTAAATTAAAAAAACCATAAATGGGTTTAATAATATATAAAATAAAACAACAACAAAAAAACTAAACAACAATACAGACGGTAAACGGAAAAAAAGAGTCATATTGAAGAAACATTGTGAATGTGCTATTTTAAACTTGGATACAATAGAAAAAGCAAAATTATTATTCAGATTATTTTATATGTGCTTGCCCACCAGGCCGTTAAATGGACGCGAGCCTGAGTGAACATGAAACGAGTGAAAATAAAAACAAGGTGTGCATTCAGGCTTCTGAAAACAATGACGTGTGTGGACTTCCAGTGGAGGTTAGAGAGTAACTCAGGTCAGTATGGCTCGGCGTAATGATTAGGATGGGCTATAAGCAGCAACATTCCATTTGCAGTCGCACACTGATGAAGCAATGGGAGGCAAGTAAAAATCAGCTAATAAAAGGTCGCAAGGTTAAGCTATCAGGCAGGACCTCCGAAACGTATACTGTACATTAGTACTAAGCTGTGGAGAAGGAACAATAAGATGAAGAGGTCTACATATAAAATAAAGGGAGTCGTGAGCAATTACATCTTTGAGGAGCCCTTCTCCTATATTCACACACTCTTGGTGAACATCAAAAAAACATTCCTACTGTGAGCAAGGCGTGACGAATTTGTAAGACTATGTTTGCAATTTTTACTTGCACAATGTTCTGCATGACAACAAAAAAACCATGTTTTCCTTGCTCAGAGCTGCCATCTAACGCGTCAGCACTACAGCTTCCAAAAGAAAGCTGTGGCGGCGGGCGCGTCTGAAAGCTCGACAACAACGCAATCCATGAATGCTCCCGCCCCTGACACACAAGCAGCAGTTTGATTGGCTAGAGCTTGTACTGGCATATGATTTGATTGGCTGACGCTTCCACCGAAAGCTTCAGAAGCTTCAGCCTGAAACGCCAGGAAAGCTCCGCTCTGCTTCCCACAATGCAGTTCGGCGAAAAGTGACGTCACCCCATTCAAAGTGAATGGGCAGAAGCGTTGGAAGAAGCTTCCAACGCCGCTGTGTGGACGGGCCGTAAGATGGTTTTTAGTTGTATTTGCAACGTTTTTACACATGCTACTTCACCTAGAAATTAACCAAATGGATGAAAATGTGTTTCCAACCCCTCTCAGTGGATCAGAGCTTCTCTTTGAAGTGTATGCCGAAGCCTTAAAACGGCTATGGAAATGCTCGAACGGCCCCCATGACAGCTTTTTTTGATTGATTTTTTTCTTCGTCCTATATATTTCATCCCATTCCTTTCCAAATCTTTAAATGATTAAACAATTTTTTTTCCTATATTTCTTTTTGTGTCTTGTTTTTTTTAAACTCTGCGTGTTTGCAGAGCGTAAGCAGAGAGATGACAGCTAACATAGAAACTATCTTGTCCCAATATTTTGTCTGATAAAATGTTTTGATTTAACTTTCCTATTATAAAAGCATCAGGGTAATAAATAAAAGGTGGCTTGCTCGACACAAGAGTAATTTACAAGAGGATATTAATAGATTCATCATCCAGGATTTAGCACATCAATTATGAAAGGCCTGTGACCTGAGAAAAGTAAAAAAAGAGTCCCATTGAAATGTTGATGAGTAATATAATTATTGAAAATACAGCTGAGGCAAAACAAACACATTAACAATAGGTTAAACAAACGGAATAAAGAACTCCAATTGGGTATACATAAATATGCTTATTTATGGGCTTGGTTTTTCATAAGCAATCATGGGTAATTAGTAGCTGCTTTCTAATGTTTCTATTAATCATTATGCAGTGTACTGTACATTGGGGAATTCATAGTGAGAGAAATTGTGTTTGCACAACTGCTTCACCGACACTTTCATATTTTATTGATGTAAACCTAGTGTAACTAGCCTAAACCATAGCACAAGAGGGGCTAATCAAGCTAAAATACATATCCGATTGTTATTTAATTATATTCTATTTTCCTATCGCTCTGAACCAGTAAGCTTCAACTGTCCATTGGCAATGTAATTTGTGGGTTTGACAAAGCGATTATGACAGTCTGCAGATAGTCAGTGGGGGCTGATTTATATCTCCACCCGAGATAGGGAGGATTTCCCGATCACTGATTCCTCCCTGCTTTGTAGACTTGCTGCCCAAGCAGCACTAACATGAAGATTTCCATTTCAAAAGCATGTCTGTTTAAACCCAGTTTAACCCTGAGCCCCTAAAAAAGCAATCCAAGCTGGAATCCAAACTTCCCAGTTTCCTCATGAAATACAGCCGCCCTGTGAACCTGGGATTTCAACTGCATTCCACAGACTAAATGAATAGGCTGAATGAACACCTGAGTAAATTCAGTGAAGAAAAAGGAGGAGCTGCTGGGAGGGATTAGCCATGTTTGAAGAGAAAACGCAAATGAACAAACAAGAAACATCTGTGTCAGGGCGTGTGACCTCCAGGAACACGAAGGGCCACGGCCCCGGTGGTGCAGCCGAGCTCTTTTAGGTGCCATGTGGTCCTAGCCAGGCATTGAGCCTACAGGGAGAACCGCTTGGCCTTGGGCCTGGGGGAAAACCTCCATCAAGGGTATCAGGTGACTGAAGTGTGAGGGAATGGAGGGAAGGCGCAATGGGAATAAAGGAAGCCACGGAGGAATGAACAGCAGCAGAGGAATGGGTTGGAGTGGAATATGGGTAGTGGGTATAATGGAATGACATACATGCATCAGATGAAGGCTCTGGAATGTTTAGCTTATTAGAGAAGTCACGCATACTATAGGTAAAATGAGACAGCCTTTGTAACTGCGATTATGGGATCACATAGGGGGGGCAGATCGGACGCCACAATAATGCCCCAGCTGTTGCGACAGGAATAGGCCGTGTATGACAAGAACAGGCTGCTCTTGACTCCAAGATGGCCATGAAAAAAAAACATGCCAGAGACAAAAGTAGGGTAGGGTAAATCTCAATAGTGCCTCTTTAAGAGCGCCATCCCACCCCCAGTCCATCCATCATGTCTCAATTCCCAGTTGGCACACGATACCACATGAGGCCTGATGTTGACTTTCAGGAAGTGGGCCAGGGAGGTCCCCAGAGGTCCACCACTCAAACTGCTACACTGTGCGTCTGCTTCATCCACGCTATGTACAAATCCCATTCCGAGTGCCCTCTATTACAGCACAGGGCCTGGCATTTAACTGGAGAGGGTTACAGCTTGCTTGTGGTGCTGTTAAGATAGGCGACCTACTGAGGAAAAAGGACGGCACAGGAAAACTGGATTTTGAATAAGTTGAGGCTATAGTATACTGAATCAAAAGTGTGACCAAGTTGCCACGGAAATTGTGCCCCATGGAGAAGATTATATTGGGGGGGAGGATGGAAGGGGGGGAAAGTGAAGAGAAGGAAGAGGCATTGCAACAAAAAAAAATTGGTAACCTCTCGTGGAAGTGCCACGAAAAAATAATACATTGAGAATAAGTGATTTCTGTCTCGTGTAAATTCTATGTGACGGGACCTCATTTGGCTCCCCGGAGCCTATGAATTCATAATGCCTCACACGCGCACCTCTAGATGTCAAGCGAGTGAGAAGAAAATAGCCAATTTCAGCCAATACTACCCTCCTGCAGACATAATCTCAATTTCTACCTATCCTTCTTTAAACACACACAACCGACACAACCACAGATCTCTGCCAATGTTTTATTTCCACCTTCAAATATGCCTAAAGTTGGCACACTCTTTAATCCCTTTTTAGAACAGGGTGGCATTTACAAGTCAAGTTATAAGGGACTTTTATCAGCGGTGGCATAGATGAAGTAGACACATGAATACTTAGTAGTTTATGAAAGTTGTCTTCGCTGTTGGGTGGTGTGTGTATGCCTGTCGTCTTAGAGCCTTCACTGGCAAACCTCCCACTGCGGGGCGTGGGGTGAAAAGATGGAACCTGAAGTTCACACATCAACCATTTTCTAGGATAAGCATGCTGGGAGAAAGCCTGCTTAATTCTGTTTTTGCATCATCAATGTTTCTGACTTCCTTTTTCCATATATGTGATGTTTTTTTAATTTTCCCTGTCACTTTCATGTGTGCCCTCCATCTTTCACAAGCATGTTTGTGAATGTGTTGCATGTTTGTATGTGTATTTTTCACTTTTGGGGGAGAATTTCAGATTAAGAGAGTCATTAGTGAGAGATGAGAGGATGCTTCGTGGGCCTGCTTGTACATACAGTAAATACGTTGAAACATTTCATCTGCCCCAAAGAGCCTCATATATCGGGGGATGTGCTCTCCCCTCTACCCTGCTCTCTTCAACATAGCCTTGCAAATGCAGCTGTCACTCCTGATCTACTTGCAGCAAAAGGGAGCTTGCTTTCCTTTGAAACACTGTTAAAATCCTTCCTTTTAAACACCTTTGACCAGTCAGTCACATAAACATGACAAATGACATGCAGCAAAGGCAACTAAGCCGACGGCTAGGCTCCCATAGGCTAGTGGTAAAATATAAGCAGCAGGGGGTTTTATGCAACACTGTTTGATATTCAACAGGGGGAATTTTAATACGAGCACATCTAGGTTATGAAATGTGTGTGTCGGCAGAAGAACACATGTGGAGAGGTTTTAAAATGCTCATTTACTTCCATGTTAAGGCCATGCTCTGAGGACATGTTAAATAAGCAAGGGTGAGAGTTTACACAAGAGAAAGTGCTGCAGCAGCTCTAAGCACTCTCCATCCTTCCTCTCTGCCCACTGTGTGCTCACAGGGTGGGCCACACCCAGTCCAGAGCCAGACAGGCAGTCTGCCCTGACTTTGTGGTGGAGCTGCCTGACTATATATGGAGATGAAATAGCAGGGTTGAGCCTTCACCCCCTTGTAAGGCCTTCGGGGGCCGCAGCCTCAAAAACCACCCGAAACCTTAAAACAGCTTGTGAAAAAGCCACTTCCTCATAGCCAAGATGATTACAGTCCAGAACAATGCAACAATGCAAAATGAATGATACAACCAGGAATTAAAAAGGGGGGGAGGGGTTGCTAAACTTAGCAGCTGACACATTTGAAGCTTACTTTTACTCAGAAACTTTTTTCACCCAAGTAGTACAGTATGCCTTCCAAATCTACCAAAAAATAAGTTTGGTTAAGGGGCTGTAAGGTTAAAGGGTATTATTAAAGTAATCAGCAGATCAGCAGCATCAGCATTTTCATTGAGTTGCTTAAATCAGTTTACAGTGATGAATGGCCTTCATTTAGCCCCACAGCTGGTGATATGCTCAGTGCTGGTCCCTGTGTTTGCATTTTCTCTATCCTTGCAGTTGGAAAGTTGTTTACTACCAGGCAGAGGATGGGTGATGAGGCCAGAAGCTGAAGGGAAGTCAAAGTTGCCCAACACAAGTAACTGCATGTGGTCTGGTAAATCCATGTGAAAACTTTCTGCTGCAGCCCACCTGTAGCCTGTATTAAAAAAAAAAAACTCACAGGGCATGGTGGTTTGGCAGCTAGGGTAAAGGAAAGAAATATGTGTGGCCCGAAGAATCCACCAGTGAACAAAGTCTTACTGACATCGTAGCCTCTCTAGTGAGTCACCATTCTGTCAGCCTGCACAAAAAAAGCTTAAAGTTAACAAGCCAGAATAAGAGCAGGCTCTTGTTGTAGATTTCGAAGAGGCATTATACCGATGATTAGGTTCCCCATTTAAACGACAAAGCACAAGCGTAGAAGGCATCTACATTTGATTGAACAGCGTCGGCACCTCTGCAGGTTATAAAGCAAGGCTTCCCGATGCTTATCACGAGGCATTTGGTTATAAACGTGCTGAACTCCGCTGTTTCTCTCTGCTGTGCATCTATCAATAATGAGGGGAGCAGCAGCTGCAATCACACAGGCTCTGATTGTGTTTGTGTGAAATACAAGAGGCCTTTTGTTGGTCGGATCAGGTTGAATCACATTAGGGATTTTCATAAAAGCTTTTGACATCTGGACTAGTGGCAGCGGGTCTGTGTCTGTGCCTCCAATTTGAGTAATGGGCTGTAACATTGTTCCAGAATATATTTGTCGGCGGCTCCTAACCAAGAGGCTCATTCAGTTGGATATGGGATGAGAGACAAATGATAATCTGCATGCAAACTGTTGGCCCTTTTCTTAGGAATGGCAGAAATTCAGTTGGTCCCCCAGTACATTTCTGTGCCTGAGTGATTCATAATGTATGAGCCTTACACTGATCTCACTCTAGGAAACAAAGTTACCGAAAAATAGTTTCTACTCACGGTAATGTGTTATTTTTTTTTTTTAATCAATTGAGAAAAGATCCAACTCTGTTAGAGACTGCAAATAAATGGGCCAACATAGCAGTTATTATTATTTGAACTAGTATTAGTCATTGATACATTCCTGTCATTGAGGTTGAAGGTGAGATTGTAAAACTGTTATTTCAATTGCAGTATCTGCAATAATCCAGAAAAAACACCTTTCCGCCCCCCTTTCCAACTCAATAAAAGTGACTTGATGAAGATCTGTGATCGATAGAGCCACTTAGCATGTGATTGAACAAGCTACACTTCCTCTCTTTTTTTCACTTTCATTGACCATCTCTCTCCCGCTTAAACCCAGTACCGCCCACACACTCCTCATGAAATGTGACACATACACATTTCACACCTCTGTCAAAGGCTGTTGCAGTAAGATACAGTAACACTGTTTCCATGTTACAAGGTCCACTAGTTTTCATTCCAGTTCGGTGCCTAATCGCTCATCACTGCAGTTGTTGGGGTGTAAAGCTGTCCCATCACCACTGTGTCTGAGGCAGGGTCACTAATCAAAATATATCACTTAATGTTGCATGGTTTGGCACTCAAGGGCTGGAAATATACCCTCAATGCACGGCAAGACGGACAACAAGACGAAAAGACTTGTTGATTAAAAGCTGCAATGGATCAGAACCACACATGTGATACCACTGTATGCATACAAACATAATTGACCAGACTTTTTTGGAAAGAATGCAGTTTTTTCCCTCAAAATGGTGACTAATGGAGAAAAATATGCTTTGGACTAATTTAAACAAACTATAAAATAAGTAAAGTTTAATTTGTCTTTAGCAGGGGAAAAAGGACAGCTTTTGCCCAAAGTAAGAAGACGAAAGAGGGTAGAATAATAACTTTGGGTGACTATTGTCTAGATTCAGTTAAAGGATAACTGGCCCCTTGTGAGTTGATACAAACTTTACAACTTGAGCGTATGAGACACTTTCAAAAATCTTAACAGATTCACTTACGAGTGCATTTTGACCCAGCCAGATTGAAGCGCTTTGGCTCTTCTAACAAGTAACAATTTGTAGATAAAAGGTTTTCAAATGAACCACAGCGGGGTGTTAACTGCAACTCTTTCATGAACACTTGCTTTGACTCATGACGTTTCCTAACATGTCATCATCATGTAAAACATTTAAAATGATACTGGAGATATAAAAAAAGCTTAAAGGCCTGTCAAATCCTGCTCATTTGGTATAGCTAGATATTATCCAGCTCTCTCGGCCAACTCTTCAATAATGAAATAAGATCTTTGAGAGAATCCTACAAGAATTGATTAATCTAAAATCATCAATAACTGTGTTCTCAGTGCATTTATTTTGTATTTTAATTAAACAATATTAAGCTGTAAGCACCTTTCTATACCCCAACACCAACCCTTCCACCAGGACCAATCTAGACCTGCTAACCCTGCACCGCTAACCCCACTCCCACATGCATCTCAGCCTGTGTGTACAAATCCTGTCTGCTATTGGGACAACACTGCAGGAGCCCGGTGTAATCTGTAGGGGCATGACCTACCACAGACATCTAACAGCTCCACTTTATTGATTTCTCTTACATAACATGCATCTTAAAGCGCCCTTTTTCATGCTTTTCCGGTTATCACCCGCCCCCTTGTGTGTTATGAAGGTTTTTATGCATGTAAACGGTCTGCAGAGTCAAACACCCTCAAAGTACACCCTTGTACCTGTCTATGCTGCCCCAGAACACCTCGTTGGGGATTTCTCATTTTCCATTGTTTGTTTCCAGTGTGAACACCCAAATCAACAACAAATGACCGGATTGGCCCAAATGGACCAATCCGCGGGGCAGCTCACACACCACGATCCCTTGGCTAACTAACAGGGAGTCCCAATTGACTTGCATAGAGCTCCCTGAACGCTGGTAATAGACGAGTTGGGATCACGGAGAAATGCTCTCCGCAGACCCATTCTCACAGCGTTATAAACCTTTTTCTTACTCAATATCAAGCCACACTTATTGTTTTTACTTCGGCTGTGAATGTTTGTGTGTGCTCAGGATGAGTTTAGCTTGTTCTCGCTGTATCGCCGACCCGGAGATCTGTCCGCTGCGAGCAGCAACGAGCCTCGCAACGAGCCTCGCAACGTCCCGACCAATCAGAGCACACAGGGATGGGGGGGGGCAGGAGCTCCAACAAGCCGTTTAGGGCAGAGAGTGAATACCTGGTGAGTACACATACTATACAGAGATGCTGTATGAGAAACCAATGTGAGTTTGGAAAATTGCACAATTTAAATCTATTCTAGTAGACCTCAACAATGGAAATATGATCAGTAGAAATGGCCATGACATGGGACCTTTAAGCTGCAGATATCCAGTCCCTGCCGCATGATTCTCTACCTTAGCGTCCCTGTGCGATTGGTGCTACCATACGTACAATAGACTGCAAATTAAAATATTAGCACAAACACAGGCAGGTATTTCTGCTTGCCTTTGACACACAGCTGAGGTGTGACAGACAGGGTACAGGTGTTGCTTTCAATCTATTCATGTCATGTTCATGGGACCGTACCCCATCTCTTTCAGCACGGTAGGTTTTACTCTGCTGATTGATGGCTCCAGGATATAAAAGGGTTAGAGGCAGATGTACAGATTCCTCACATGGTAGAAAGAGAAACATCTAGAGATATGGCTTAAAATGGCAGCATGTGTAGCTTGTTATTTGTTAATTGAAATGTATACTCCTGACACCTTGGATATGCTCTCAAAATGTTTTGTCAAATACTTTATTTGTGAAGGCGGCTTTTGCGACAACACACACAGATGCTTCATTCTCTGTGACACCATAACACCAGATCTTACCTTAGACATAATGCTGCAGGAGATCAAAAAGTGCCATTCTAAGATGACAGGAATCTTTGACGGTGGAGGAAAGCCAAGGAGCTTTCTTATTGGTAATAGGCGGCTTTATGTTATTGTCATCGGTAAACAAATGTGTGCTGCAGTTTAAGATGCATCTTTGCCTGCTTTGCCTTCTGGAGTGCAAAGCAAAATGGGAGCAGATTGCATCAAAGACCTCATCTTCAGATGGTCTCCAGAGAACAATCTATTTCTTTTCAAACTACTTTCTACTTCCACATTCTGTACCCTAGTGAAGTTGTAAAACGGCATTGAGCACATATCATTGTATTTGCTCAACATACAATGTATTTAAAGCAATTTATTTGGTAATCAATAGCATTTCCAAACCTACCAAATGGTTTGATTTAATGATTTTGAATCAAAAAGCGCCATTTTGGGTTAACAAATCTACAGTACAAGCCTGTTTGATGGATATCTCTTCCAGAATCTAGCTATCCAAAAAACAATATTTAATGTTTGGCTGAACAAGTATTTTTTAACAGTTTTACAAACAGAGGTTTGAACCTCTCAGCAAAATGATGTTGTTGATTATGGTTCTTCTGACTAAAACAATGGACACTCAAGCTCATTATTGACAACCATCCTTCTACTGTCACTTTTTCACACATGAATACATGTTGTTTAATTCAAGGCAATTCCACTGAGATGATAGGACATTTTCAAAACAGGAGGACATGTTGGCCAATCCTCAGTTCTTTAAAGGGTTAGGCTTGTTTTAAAATGTATATTTGTCAGAATATAATGCATTCCCTAGCCCTTAGATTGGGGCATAAATATGGATAAGAAGATAATTATCTTGATTTGGGTCCCCACAAGTGTGGGATACCAAAGGAAAGTGTGTATGTGGCATACATTTTTCATAGGGTGGAATCCTTTGAGCTATGGCCAGAAGACTGAACCACTGCAAAATAGAAATATAAGGATGCTGATGCCAGTGTGGTTTACTGTAAGCCAAATTGCAGACTTTCACTATATCAGGCGGAAACAATTCTGCTAATTTCCGCAAAGGCAGTCAATCATTCGGCTTCTATAAGAGCTTGTTGATATGCAATTGTGGTTCCTTGAGCGGAATCAAACTGTGAATATTAAACCATATTCTATGCTTGTTAGTCAATGATTGCCACACAGACTCATGGAAATGTAGCATCTTTAACGACAACTTACCTGACACCATATGATATGACATGTAAAACATAAGGGGGTCCAAGTTTCCAGAAAACCGATTCAATCTTTGAATCAATTTGTCACCCAATGTACATTGGAACTTTAGTGACAAACAGAGTTTCTGTCTGAACTTCTACATTACACAGAAACTACGCTACATTAACTTGGAGAATATATTTTGTTCTCTGCTTTTCACTGGTTCTGCCTAAGAGGAAACAGAGAGAAATATGGAGAATCGCCAACTGCACCATTACTGCTTTTACCTGCATGGGCAAACTAAGGTCTGACAACACAGCAATTATTGAGGAAATGTGATATACCCGTTTTAGAATTGAAGCTTTAGATTGATGCTGTTATAAAAGACCCTCTGTGATTGTAGTTCAATTGCATGTGTTTTGCAGTATAATGGCAGTAGTTTGATGGGAATTGACATGAACATTTGGGTCTGTGAGAAATAAATAACACACAGCCCACACAAATTAAGATGTGTTGATTATGTCTTCAATAGTCTCTTCATACATTTGTTAAAGCTGCAGAAGCCTTTAGCATGTCAACTGTGTAAGACTTATACAGTAAATACTAATTTAAAAGAGGGATACAGGGAGGAATACATCAATATAATTGACCCTGAAATTGAGCTGAAATACTATGGACAGTTTTATTCCGCACTGCATCGATTGCCTGCGAAATTCAGCATTTTGTTTGCCTGTTGAAGCATTATAACTGTTCAATATCTAGAATGCAGGAAGCATATTACATTAAGGCCATGGTCCTTGGCAACAACTCCATTAAGGGAAAGAAAAAGAAAGTGGCGGAGGCAGGGTGCCATCAGAATGAAAAGGCACTGCAGAAATCTGGAGTGTGGACGTCTCCATCAGAAACTGAGCTGAAAGGCCTCCTGAAGGACCCGAGAAGAAACGCCCCCTGATATCAAACACGGGAGTGCTTGATGTGTTCCTGACATCTGTCCCCTCCATATGGAAGTCAGAGAATTTCCCTGCCATCTGAGGTCTCTGTGGAGATTTTGAGAAGTAGAACACGACCCTCCTTCATCAGACAGATAGAGGTGATAGAGTCGGAGAAGGAGTTGCACCTTCTAGTTTATGCTTGGTGAAGGTTACAAAGAGAAATCACTTCATCATTAAGTGTGACAGGTAAATGTGAAAAAACGGTGTTCTAAAGTTTTATATATGCAAGTTTAGTGCACATGGTAGACAGTGAGGTTGGGTAGAGTTTCCTAACAAGCCTCCCTAATCCCTGTGATCCCATCTATTCTCCCTCAGTGAGCCGTTCTCACTGCTCTGCTGACAGCCTTACTACTTTACTGTCCTGATTTCTCTCTCTCCCTCTTTGTCTCCATGTCTTTCTCACAAGTTATCAGCTTATACAAAGCCGGCCAGACCGGTGACCTCTGAACTTGACTGCTTAAAAACCCCAGGGATGAAGAACTATGAGCCTTCTCTGGATAGACTCCTCTGAAAGCACAGGTGTCCCATATGTAGGGTCATAATGCTGAGCAGCAACTTTAGGTAATCCTGATTTGCATCTTAATTCTGCATAAATGCAGTACCGCAAGTGTGTCAGAGCCAAGGCATATTTCATCATTGTCATATCTGAACAGAGCGTGTCACTGGCACCTGCAAAGTCAATGGAGGTGAGTCATCTGGCTGAGGTGGAAAAACACTTCCATTGAGTCAAAAATAAACAACAAAGCAAAATGCGTGGCAGGGTGTTGGCTGGATAGTGGTAAGGAGTAAGGAGGAGAGAAAAAAAGATTAAGGATGGAAGGAAGGAAGGGAGAGGCCTGTGGGCTTGGAGGAACCTTCAGGGTTGACTGTGGGCCCATCTTTAATTGGCAGGCCAGTGTGTGCTTGGATGACCACCAAGCAGGACTAGCAGAGATGACCAGAGGGCAGAGTGGGCACGCCACCACATGGCACCAGCTTCCTCCCACAGCAGTCCTTCTAGCCGTTCCTGAGTCTTCCCACAATCCCACAGGCAATTCCATCTGCTTCTGTTGTTCCTCTACTCTCATTAAGGAGGGCTGGTTGGGGCACCAGCACCACAAAACACAACCAGACAGGACAGGTGCCAAGCCCTGCAAATATGCCATACATGGCAGAGCATTTAATTGACCCAGTAGGGTAATATCCAACTCAAAATAAACCTCAGGGTAAAATAGCTATCATGTGGGCTAGATGGATTCACCATTTCTACTTTAGACTCTAATATATTGAACATATTGAACATTTTATAAAATCACCCACCCTGACTGATATTCAAAGTACTGAATATATGTAGATCTTTATGACATAGATTGGATTTTTACTCCTTGTTTTATATCTACTACTTCAGAAAAAAAACAATACCGTTGTTTGTACAATCTGTGGTAAAACGTTAGAGGTTTCAGACAAAGAAAGCAGTGTTCTCCAGTGAAATGGACCTTGAGGGCAGTTAAAATAACTGAAATGGACGTGACCGGCGTCATCCAAAGAAAACAAGAAAAACCGCTGGTGTAACTTCCCTCTTTCCTCCCCATCCTGAGAAGTCAGTGTGTACATTCCCCAGTCACAAACACAGCTCTTGGGTCCAGGGCTCGGTGACCATCTATTATCAAGTGTTTATTTAACTCCAGGGGAGCAGACAAAACAGGACGTGGATAGATTTGTTTAGAAAAGTATGTTTATATTTGAAACTTGGAGGCAGTTAGGTGAAGATTTGATGACTAAAATCGCTTTTCACAACTACTGTTGACCTGCTTTATCCATAGTTGAGATGAAATATAATATTTATTCTAGGAGTTCAATCCAAGTGTGTTAGGGTTAGCAGAAACAGCTGTCATATATTTATCATTGTATATTTGTATCATGACTAAAGACTCATATGAAGGTGCCTTGATGGACAGTCCTCATAATGAAGAAATAGGGTTATAATTAAGATCTTCTAATACATTCATTATGAAATAATGCGGTGATAATTACAGCCTCCATGAGTCTCTTTCTTTTCTCTGTTCCCCTGGACGAAGGCCTGCAAGGTCCTATTGATTGCTTTTTTATTGATCTCCACATTGTGTCTGTTAACTGGCCGTTGCCTCTTGTTATTGTGGTTATTAGTGATATTTTTATATGCAAATACATGTGTTTGCTAATGTCTTATTTTTTCTACATCTTATATGTTGTCAATATTTTCCTAGTAAGACAAACTCTGAGCAGTATTAACCTGCAAAAATAAAGCAATTGTGCATGTACTGAAAAATGCCTTTATTACTGAGGTGTAGACATTGAAATCCCTTAAACTGGTTGCCGCCATAATAAAAAGCTATATTTAAACCCAAGGTCTTGAAAGCTTTATAAGTCTACTAGTCTGGTTCAAGCTAAGGGTGCATAACTATTCAATTGTTTCTCATAAGGAGATTTGTATTTCTTTTTTTTTTAAAACTGTTTTGCATTTGTTAAATGTATCTAAGGCAAATGGCTCTGCTTCGCTGGGCTCCTTCTCATGAATGAGTAACAATGTTAATAAGTAAGGGCTTTGTTCCTGCGCACTGCATGCTCAACAAGTGCAGCTAGCTCACCTGACCCTCAATCAATTTCGGCACAATACCGTCTCTAATTCTTAAGACTGCGGGCACTTCCTCCATACAAATGGACCTGTATCTGAAATACCTTGGAACCGGCGCTTTAATCCTGCAGTCTGCGGATTATACAAACTCCTCTTTTGAGTGAGCGCTTCTCAGGGTCACTTCTATAGCACTGCTAGAATCAAGCAGGGAAACAAAAAGGATTTGCGAGAATTGTCTTTGGGGTATGACAGCGAGAAGAGAGCTTAGGTTTGATTGGGGCGAAGAGGCATGAATTATAACAGCAGCTTCTTTATCCCTCCTGTAGGTTTTACCCATCTCATGTTTCAATTAGCAGGAGGGGGGCTAAGCGACAGTATCTCTGTAAATCCTCAAATACTAGCCACTTCACCCCGCTTGTTAAAAGAGCAAGAAGTGATTTATGGGAATTCTTTTTACTCCTGCTATAGCTCTCCAACTTTTTCTCTCATGTCCTTTCCTCTTTTTTCCTTGCTTTTTCTCCTGTTCCATTCCTTTTAAAACTGTCATGTGTACCTCAGCTGTGGAGAGGAGCTTACAGTCAAATATGCTGATCTTAAGACCAAAGGACAACAGTTACAACATACTTTGTTATTTTTATGTTGTTATGGTAGAAATGCACCACTTTGTCAGATAGGCTATATTCGAAAACCAATCAACCACCAATGATTTTTCACAGCAAGACAGGAGAGAACATTTATGTAAAAGAGGAACAGTTTAAATGTCAGACATAGCTTGCTTTGCTGACGCATCATGTGTATTTAGAGCCTTTTTCTTTTTAAAACTGTATGAATCAGTTCCATTGTTTAATTTATTCAGACGTACCTTCAACGCTACATGCTTTCATGGCCTTTGAAAGCCACTTTCTACCACAGTATGCTTACATGCATGATTCCTTGTTATAGACCAAGCGTGAGGGAATGTCTCTCATTTAAACATTCGACCACAGAGCCGTGGGTGATGCTGTCTGCATGTAGCCCCAGGGCAATGACACAAGTGCTCAGACATTGTTCACACCTTAAGACAGATGAGGACCACATGTGCCGAACATGAGACAACTTCTGTTCAGTAGGTAGCGCATGGTGCTTCTGCATGTCAGATTCTCATGGGAATTTAATTAAAGTATTCTAAACTGGGGGTAAATGTGAATATGGAGGATAAGAGAAACACAAAAAAAAGCAACCTGGAAGGTCCTTGGGGGAGAAGAGGCATTGAGAGCAGAAAACAAGATAGCATATGAGGAAGGGGGGGTGTGGGATTGTGATGGAGAAGAGAAGAAAAATATGCCTGTGGCAGAAAAAATAAACCAAACCAGCTCATTACTGACCCAAGCACACAGAGAGGAGGAGAGAGGGGAAATAAAAGTCGAAAAACATACTGCGGCACAAAGAGACAAAGATGGAAGGGGGATAAAGATAGAGAAAATACTTCAGATTTTGCTATGTGCATACGGAAACATATCATCGTTACAGCGATTCCATCACAGTGTACTGTAACAGCAGCATATTTGGAGTGTACTGTCACAAAGCGGTGCCCGGGTCAGCTGAGTACGCACTGTTAAAGGAGTCTGCAGGGTCCTCTAATGAGCAGCAGACCCTCAGAATAGCAAACAAGCTTACTCTTGAACACAGAGAAGAAGATGACAGAGGAAGAGCCATCTTTTTAACATACACACAAACGTGTTAATGTTCCTTACTGTATGTTTACATTTCCTCCTCCGAGCCTGGTAAGCTGCAATCCAATCACTGTTTCTCCTTTTTATCTTCCTTACTCTAGATGTTTGTTTGGCCTACATCTTCTTCCCCCTTTCCCTTTTGTTGCCCAAACTGTATTCGCAGATGCTACCTCTTTCCTGAATATATGGCTATCTTTCTCTTTCGTCTTATCTTCCCCTCCCTTGCACGAACATAACAAGCTCACCGACTCCCACTCTATGTGCACCAGTGCTGTCCTGTTTTTATGGGGTGACAAATTAGCCCAGTAGAGAATCATGCTGCTGCTGCTGAGCAGTAAACAACAAGCTCGCCAGAATGGAAAAATAAAGGCTAGGGAGCTGTAAAGGATCCCTTCACTGCCACTACTCTCGATTGCGGCTCCTTCCACCCCGCTCCTGACTCCATCCGTCCAGAGGAGCATGCCCGCCACTTCCACATGGCTCGCACCCAGCAAGCACAGCCCGGTGCAATGAGCCACAGCTTAACACCAGATCAAATACTGACAGTGTGATTGCAGCTAAGGAAATGGAGCAGAAGGGTGACTAGCGAAACCAAAACGACAAGTCAACAGGCCTGAGAGTGGGCGTATTGGGTCATGAAATAGCAATATTTTCTGTTAAGCCAACATTTCGGGTATGAGTTCGATACATCAGTCAAATTAGCTACAGTTTTATGGGGATTTATGTGGTGGCACTTATTTACCCGAAAAAGAAGGACTTTTCCTTCCTGACACACAAAGTAAGAGTAAAGAGTGATTATTCATTCGATTCTGGCTTTACGTTGGCAATCCTGCAACACAAGGCCAATATCCTTTGAATTATGTCCATACAATAAATTTTTCCAGATGTCAAAATATGAGTCCAATGGTGCATAGGCATGCATTATGTCTGACTTCTATACTGGAGTTTTGGTCCCATCACAGCCAGTATATTTCGGCAATTGCTGATTGCCATGACCTCATTTGTCTCCTGATTTATGGTCAAGTTGAAAAAGGTAAAAATTAATGTTGTAATTAGAAAGTTCCCACTAGTGGTCAGCTTTTACATTATATTTCCCTTAATAAATTATGTTCCTAAACCTGTCTTTGAGGGCATGCTGTAGGTATTGGCATTAATCTCCCAGGCAGTATCAATACAACGGCTCCCGCCTCATACCTCCTACAAACAAATCACAACCCAGCAATGAACGCAAAATAATAATGAGTAAACAAAAAGCCATTTCATGAAGTCCTAATGGGGAAAAAAACTACCCTTAGGGTAGGAGAAGTATATTGTAGTAAAGTAAGCGCCATCCTAATCCCACATTTGAATGGTCAAGTCCTAATTATGTAGAGACTGTGCACCCATGGGGCAAAGGAGCCATCACCAGGGTAATACAAATTACCGGGAGGAAATATTTGTTTTTAAAATTCATGTAAAGTGTGAAAGTACATAATGCATGCCAGCTCTTTGAATTTGATCACACACAGACAGTTACGGCCAGTAGTTATTCCACATGGTAAGGCTCAAGGAAGGATGAATTAGGTACCAGAGCCATTAGTCATGTGTGACCCAGCAAGACATAATCAGAGCCTAATTCAACAGAGATACCACCACTGAGGCTAAAGCCCTGTGCTCATTCATCATTACAGCATCAGCTACAGCAGCGGCCTATGGCTTTACTCTTTATTAATGAAACCCCACTTTAACTCCCTCCCTTTCTGGTCAAGCTGCAGTGGTAAGAAATGGCCAAGAACGAAATCCAGAGAGGCAGTGGGAGCAACCAAGTGGACCCCAGAATATCACAGAATGTGTATTTTAAGCCCATGTGTCTAATATAGTGACTATTAATCAAGCTAAATGCTCTCAATTAATTTCATTTTGAAAAGCAAAAAACATCTTAAGAGCTCCAAATCAGGCATCAAGTAATCCGCTACAGTAAGACTCTATCTCGCTCTTTCTCAGATAAAGAATTTGCTACATTTAGATGAAAAGGCCTTGGGAATGTGAATTCATTATGCAGAAATATACCATTGACACAGATTTCAGGAGTTTTTCGGGATTTTATTTGTCATTTCATTGGCTGTGTTACACTGTAGAATTACTGTTAATAAATACATTTTAAAGACTGTCTCAGTGGGATTTTCTGTTTCTCGGATGCATAATTTGGATGATTGAGAATTGATCCTTCTCTCCCTCGTTTCCTGTCAGTTTACTACCGACTATAATTAAGGCATAATAATGAACTACTTCTAATTATGTTCCAGCATGCATAATACATACTGTTGCAGTGTATCAAACAATTCATTGCACTTGTATTGAATGGTGTCTGTATACTATTAGGAACTCATTGATTCCTCTATCCTCCTGGCTTTTGTCTCACACAGGTAGTAGGACAAGGAACTCCAATTATTTCACTCATTTTCCTGCTGGCCCTTTGTGTTTGCCACTGTCTCTGTACATTAGTAAAGTTGAGATTACAGCAAATTGTGTTGCTCAAGTTGAAACATTTTCAATCCAAGCCTGATGCGTCTTGCCCGCCTGGGGCGGACCTGCACACTCCTGTTCACGCCTCTCCATCGACTTCGTGAGCCATTACACCCCTTCTGAATGTTGCTTTGTGTTGTGTAATTCAACTAAAAGGATAGCATTTATCATATTTGCGATGGAGTTAACTAGAGCAGGTTTCCTCTCACTGCAAGCAGAGAACGATTGGGAAATGGAAAATAGAAAACCTGGAGTGGCCTGGAGCAGGGTGATTACAGAATGATTTGAGCGGGGAGCTGAAATTGCTGTTCCACTCTGCTCATATGTGTGTGTGTGTGCGTGTGTGTGTGTTTTCCAATGCAGCACATAAAACAACTGCTACTTTTTCACCTAAGGCCTACACACCGGGCCGATTTCGGCCGTCGATAGATGTCTGGCCGTCGATGAGCGTCCTGTCGCCCTACTCAGATTGGTGTGTCCCGCACCGTCGTGCCTTTTCGGCCATGCCGACACCTTCCGCCATGTTGAATCGGTAGGCTGTCGGTAAAAGGCCGTCGGCTAAAGAAATCACTCTGATTGGCTGTTCAGCTTAGCGAAACACTATTTGCCTGAATGGGAGTGGAGAAGTACAGTACTTAAGTAAAATATATTGTTAGGCTAGTTTAAACCAATAATAATGCTACGGCTGCGACTGACAGTTATGTAGAATCTGAGTCTGCTGTTGACTCGTGCATGACGACGAGTCTGCTGGATCTCTGGATCTGCTGCTATACGGTTACGGCTCTGAGTCCGCACGAGTCTGCTATGTTTTGCACAGTGAGTCAGGATTTGCGAATCTCTGAGTCTGCTGTTGACTCGTGCACAATAGCCGCGGGAAGTAGGGGTGCTGGAGGCGGGGCTGCGAATGGTGTACATTTGATAAACGTCATGTTACTGTTGTTGAAACCTCTCCTCACTTTTGTCCGCACCCCATAAGTGAAATGACTTCCCAGTTCCCGCGGCTATGCTCGTGCATGACGAGTCTGGATCTCTGGATCTGCTATATGGTTACTGCTCCACGAGACTGCAGGAAGTGAAGGAAGTTCCCTTGATTCAGTGAGTCAGGATTTGTGAATCTGAGTCTGCTGTTGACTTGTGCATGATGAGTCTGCCTGAATCTCTGGATCTCTGGATCTACTACGGTTACGGCTCTGAGTCCGCACGAGTCTGCAGGAAGTTTCACTGATCCGCATCCACTCCCCTGAGCCAAACGATAACTTCTGGCAGCTATTCTACTTGCTAAAGGCTAGGTAGATGGACTGGGGTACATTGTAATGTGATTTTACATGTTATAAGGAGAGCAGTGAGTGACACAATTTATAGTTTTAATTTGTACGTCACCAGGTGTGGGACTCAAAGGACTCGGGTTAATCAAAAGGGGAGACTCGTCACGACCAGCTCATTACTAGGATCTGGGTTAATGATCTGGATGAATCAGGACTCACCCATCTACAGGAGACGTGAGGCGACACAACAGTCGGGTCCGTCGGGACGTGTTCTTTGGTGTCAGTTTGGTGTGTAGCGTCCTCTTACCCAATTGTTCGAGTGCCTCTCAGGTTTCTGTCTCCCTCAGATCAGTTGGCAATTACCAGGTTTTTTATTTCAAGTTATTTTTATGGCACTGTCCGTTGGGTGTGTCAGGAAGTTTTACAGGTGCAGAGAAGATACAAGTACATCATGTTTTTCATTAATGGCAAGATGCTGGATTCATCATCT
This sequence comes from Notothenia coriiceps, assembly GCF_000735185.1. Taxonomy (NCBI): domain Eukaryota; kingdom Metazoa; phylum Chordata; class Actinopteri; order Perciformes; family Nototheniidae; genus Notothenia; species Notothenia coriiceps. Next base: position 589,580 of record NW_011356221.1, read on the forward strand.
GTTTGAATGATGTCAAATCCTTTGTTTCATAACTGCAGTCCAAGTAATAGCTTCTGCTGTAGCCCAGCTTAGACCTACAGCCCCTGTAATATACTTAAGACTTAATTACATTGCCCATTTCATCGATTATTTTTGGTCTCCAGTTAAGACACTACAGTTAAAGCCAGCACCTTTACTCCAGATAAAGGTCATCATCCCTCTCTCTTTCAATAATGTCTATAAAAGCTCTGGCTGACAATAAGGTGGTGGATATACGGTAAATGGGCGAATGTGTCAAACCTACAACAAATATATAATTTAGCACTCTCAATTAATAATTTTGGAAAAGGGCAAGATGTGATTAAAATGCTGCTGTTTCCCCATGCCTACTATTGCAATGGAAAATAGTGAGAAGTTGATTTAATTGATATATACATATATAAAGCTGAGTTTTAAATGCAAAAGCACCACTTAAAAGTATTGTGTTTACAAAAGATGTGCTTATATTTTTGGAAAAAAAGTCATTTAGCATTAAGGAGCATAAAATAACGACTACTAGAAGAAATAAAACGGAAGAAAATGACCAAATAGTTGAGTAAACGACTCAGACGGTACTCTTCATTTAAGCCCTCAGGTAAAAGCACTAGTAATGAAGTCTAGTTTCCCAGAGCAAGCTCCAATGAGATGATATCTAGAGAGAATAAGGATCTTAGTAAGAAAAGAGCGGGATCAGACTGAGGGGGGAGGGATAAAGATGATGCACTCAATCAGTCCCCACTCAGAGAGGCCTCTCATTAAACATTCCTGTTAAAATGACAGCACTGAGAGAGCCGCTTGTACGCTCTTATAAGAGACAAGGTACTTCCCTCTCTTCACTCATCCATACCACTTCTTCCTCACCACTTTGTTCGCTGGAGAGAACATCATATTCCTCTGTTTTTCTCTCTCCGTAGCTTCCATTCTCCGTCTCCTCACAAGAGGCCATGTTCTGCTGGTATTTTCCCTCCAACAGCCAGTGTCTGGAGACCTCCACGACAATGGGCTGCAATCTTCTTCTTCAATAGAAATACATGTTCAGCATGCACAGACCTATTGTAAATACACAATCACATTTTCTCTGCAGGAATAGGTTTGAGGATCCACAGACTGTATGTGCTGTTGACTTGGCCTTGGATGATCCACAACTCTTTATTTCTACTCTGTAAAGTTGAAGTTTATCATAATAGCTCCCTGTGAAAAGCCCTGAGAGACAAAGCAAGATAAAGGCTGAGCCATGGCCACTCCTGCCTTACAGTGGAGACTTCAAAAGAGAAGCAGTGGACTTCCTGTCATTTGGAAAGAGGTTGCAAATGTAAATGTTGCGCTTTTAAATCACAGCTTTATGGAATGCAGTTCAAGAGAAGAACTTTGTGGGGACTACATGATATGACGCAACACCATTACAGAGAGCGTTGAGTCGATAATAAGGGAAAGTCAGGAGGATACCTTTTTCTTTTTTTTTATAAAGAGACTCCTGGCTGTTCCTTCTAGAGTGCTTTTAATCTTTTAAGGTCAACCTTTGTGTTCACTTTGATGTTGGCTCGGTTGTTTTACCTTATCTCTTCCGGACCTGTTCTCTATGGCTCTATAACTTGTGGATGAATGCACTGTTTTCAAGTCTTTCCTCAAGTCTTTTCAAGAAAATTTGAAGCTTCAACATGTTTAACAATAGGCCACTTGTCAATGAAAGCCTTTATACTCCTGTCTTTGCCAGCCAGGCAATATTATCCTCCACAGCAGTGCAGAAATTTTTCCTCTGATGCCTTACAGAAAGCATTAATTTCCTCTAGCTTACAAAAACACATGTAGCCATAGCCTGTGCATTGATCTCGTACAGTAAGTACTAAAGCTGCTGGGAGGGTGATTTCATGCCAGGTAGCTCCCTCTCCTCTCCTTGTCTACTTGCTCGCCCCTGACTGAATAACCAGACCCGGAGGCCTTCTTCACAGCAGGTGCTCCGTTAACGCCGCTAACCCCTCACGCCCGCTTTCCCACCCACCCTACCCTGCCTCATCACTCCCCCCACATCACAGCCAGCACACATGAGGCCATGTTCCCTTCAGCATTAAGACGCAACACTATGTTACAGCTCTATTAGCTAACTAATCTGAGAGAACTTTATTTTATTAGCCCCTTAAGACTCCTGCCAAGGCCCTTTTCATCCGTTATGGATTCAGTAACTGTGTAGGCTCCGTCTCTCGGGCCCCCCCCTCCCTCTTCCTCCTGTCTCTCACAATCTCTCAATCCCTCCATCTTGCATGCTTGCTCGCACCCTTCTTACAGAGTCCAGATATATGGTACTCGCAGGGTTGCAGCAACTGCGCATTACATACACGCAAGCACACAGGAAAAGTGCACACAACTCCTCTCAGCCGAGGCCCATTGCACGCCCAACGTACAATAGAACCGACAATGTATAAAGAATTGAGAAGGCAAACGAAATACAGCAGGGACCTTCAGTTTCCGCCAAAATGGACCTCCAGTAGCAATAAAACATTCAGGTGTGAAGTAACGGCCCTGCTGACACCCATTGTCAGTTATTGCCTTATATGGTAACTATTCATCTTCCAGCTGACTCTATCTCTGCACATTCTGGAGTTGTGTGGGCAAAAGTGAAGACTCAGCGTCCAAACAGATTGGATCAGTGTTGGATAGAGGGTCCATCACATGACAAGTTTTGCAAGCATTAATATCATATTTTTCACATGCCATACATGATGTTCACTTGAACATAGCACATGGAGATGCTGGCCCTATCGTTTTAATTCATACATTTCACCTGCATTCATATCAAAATGACATCTCCAGCAGCAGGCTATTTCAAATGCATTTATCTGAAAAAGAGAATGGGATTCTATGACGCAAAGAAAATGTGAAATATTCATATTGGTTGCCATGAAACATTATGCGAAAGGAACAGCATTTGGAACTCTACAATATATTATAAATCAACCATACGTATTCTGTTAAAAACTAAATAAGACATCTGCTAGATTTGGCCACACAATGTTACGCAGTGTAATGTGTTTATTAAAAAATGTATAGGCATGCAAACAGCTAGCAAGGCGCCACCTGAATTGATTCACATTCAAAGGATTACATTGGCATTATTTTATGCTTTAACTATTTCCAACATATGAAGAGACCACAACCAACAGTGAATTGATCCAACTGACCATCATTTTCTTAATAGAGAAAGCCGGATATAGATAATGTATTGGTACGGCAGAACATAATTGTTGTCCACAAAATTGTTGCAGATAGTTATACATTATATACACGGCCAATGAAACAACTGAGACTGTACTTTCTAAGTGCTCAGTTTGATAAGCTAAGGTGAATAAACTACATTTGTTGATGTTATGCCAATGAAGGGACATAGTATGGCACTTTTAAAAGTGTCTGGTTAACAATGGAGTTATTGTTTTGATACTTCACATAAGCAGCGTTGATTATAGTTAAAAGATGAAATAACACAAGCCATATATCCTTCAGGGGGTGCAGAAAAGGCAGCTTTGATTCAGCATGTGGTTTGGGACCTTTGCTCCTGCAAACTCCAGATGTTTTTCCTTCATACTATTTCTCTATTATCTCGGCTTATGTACGACTGTGTTACTGTGAGGCTTTGGTGGAGGAAGATCAGAGCAAAACAGAAGTGACATCAAACAGAGGGCAGCTCCCTCGTGCACTGTGCTGGAGGGGAGCGCGGACGTCTTGCTCAATATGAAGGGGCTGATGGCAGGGGGGCCCATTGGTGGCCCTGGGCCCCGTGCCAGAGGAAGGCAAGGCACGCACTGGCTGCATGTACACGCATTTGTGTGCGCAGACACAGGCTCAAAGAGAAAATAATCAATCAAGCAAAGATACAGAAAAAAAGAAAATCATGGATAGAGAAACACACAAAACATGGCAGAAGCTGTAATAATGCCATCTGAGATAGCCTAATGATATTTGAGGACAGAGTGTGCGGGCTCCCTTTGAACTACTCTTTCCCTCCTCGTTCCTCAAAGCTTGTTGCTAAAAAAAAAACAAGCAGAGCAGAAAGAGTACAAGGAAGACAGAGAGAAACATAAAAGGTAAAATTGCCAACCTCCATTAAAAACAAGAGAAAAAGGATGAGAGAGAGCGATGCCTTCAGGCAAAAATAATCAAACTGGTTCTTCTCGCATGGCTGTACCTGGAGGAGGCAATGGGAAGTTGACAGCCCACCGATCTCACAGCTGCCCCCCCAGGCCCTGGCTGAACAACGGGATCAGATTTTGGCTGGAGACACTGCTACAGTCCGACAGCATGTATGTCTGGTCTGTCAGTCCTGCTGCTAGCTTCCAGCAAAAACCCTGTGCCTCCTACCTACTGCCTCGTCCCAAAACAGACTGAGAGAAATCGTTTCTGATCAGGGCTGTCAATCTCATTTCAAAGCCTCCTCTCCGAGTGATAACAGAGGAAAACAATGTCAGCCAGTCAAGGGAGAACAGTGCGGTTCGGAGCGGTCCCGGAAGGGCTCTGTTAGTACAACATCAAACAGCTTGTTTCTGTTTGTCAGTTGGTACATCATCGTTCTGAACCACCATATCCTTGAACACGACGGTGTCTTCCGGCCTATCAAACACTTCTGACTTCTCTGGCATTGATGGGTCACGGGTGCAGATCTATTTTGGGGGATTAGACAAGGCTTGGTGGGTCAAAGGATCAAGGCCTATGTGTGTTTGCACCTGAGGGGCACGGCAGCAGCTGCATAGGCCAAGGAATGACAGTTGTTAGGAGCTCTCTGACCGGGACACTGACTCTATATCTGTACAGGGCCAACACAATGCACAATGGGTAACTGAATCCTTCATCAGCAGAAATGATTTCACATTGAAATATTGATGTGTATCCAACAACAAAATGGTATCCAGTGTCCTACGGCCATTGAACTATGTGTTACCAGCAGCTATGTTTTTAAAATATCACAGCTATTTCAATACAGCGGTTAATCCCCCAGCAAAATATTCTGAAAGGAACACTGACAATTGTTTGCCATCCAAGCTGGGTAACATGAGAAGTTACATAAGGATATCATTTTGGCAGGTAAGGACAAGTTTTGGTTGGGAAAGACTACAAGCATGGGCAATAGTTAGCTGAGCTTTGTTAAAAACTCTTTGAGGGGTGAAAGAGTTTTATTGATGCAAGAAGGAAGGGAGTGGTCAACTTGCTGTATCTTGTCCAATCATTATCTTCAAAAGTGAATCAGAGAACAGCCACTCTTCAGTGAGATGTAACACAGGCAGAAACAAAGTTCAGTCAGAAAACTCACGTGTTTCTTTAACATGTTTATTAGAAGCAGCATATAGTTAAGTTTGGCAAACAGGCTCGGGCATCATCACTCCATGATATACATAGCACGATGAGTGATGATTAAATAACTAACCCCCGAGCCTACAGGTGGAAGCTGGGGTGGTGGTGGGGCAGGCAAGCAGCAGCGACGTGGAAGTAGCTGCAGCAATAGCAGCAGCAAGCAATGCATAGAGAGAGATCTGGCAGGTTAAATAGAACGGCATATTAAGGAGACTCTGTTTGGTTGGTTGTAGAGTGACAAGGGGGCGTTATGTATTAATGCAGCATAAGTGCTCGAGTTGACTGCCTGAACTAGCTCGCAGGCTTCGCCCCATTAGTTAATGACACAAAACACGGTTATAGTCATCAGAAATTAGTCAAGATCATCAGATCATAAGTTATATGCCCTGAAAACTATCATTTACATTTGCATGTATTTAACTTTTTAAAAAGGCCATTTGTTCCCATTTATTATTATGCAATAACAATAACTTATTTCAACAATAAATTGTGAACAAACCGTTTCCAGGATTTGTTGTCAAAGCACTTAGGGTATTCATTGCTATCGGGATGTTAAGAGCATTCCATGGAATATAACAAAAAGTGTATCTCGAGCCGGTTTCTCAAACTTACCTACCCCACCACCTTTAAGTGGAATATTTTTCCTCACCGACTGTATTCTTGTACAAAGGAGTTCTAAATTATTCAATTGAATATATAAATCATAAACATATCAGTGATATTTCCGCAGACAGCACCTTTTCTATGTAGGACATTTATCTAACAAACCCAACAATATGTGCCAGATATCAATTTTCTCATGTGTCTTTGGGAAAAATGGCAAAAAAATTCCGTGTATTCCGTAAAATGTCAGTGTTCATTTAAAGCTTACGGAAAACAATCAAAAGAAAAAGTTTCACAGCAGGCAGCTAGAGTTACATGTTTGCAGGGAACTGAAAGAAACAGCTCTTTCGGTGCATTCTGTTTCTCTGCCCCTGTAAGTGTGTGCCTTTTTTTTGTGGTTTGTTAAGACCGCTACATCCTCATACAATCATTGCCGTGATCCCACAGGAGAAAAAAGCAGATGCAGAATGAAACAGTGCTGCTTGTCTGTGTGTGTGTGTGTGTGTGTGTGTGTGTGTGTGTGTGTGTGTGTGTGTGTGTGTGTGTTGTGTGTGTGTGTGTGTGTGTGTGTGTGTGTGTGTGTGTGTGTGTGTGTGTGTGTGTCAGCAGGCGTGAGGGGGTCTTAAGCATGCAGCACTCTGCCTTTGTGTTTGTCTATTTGTTTGTTTATTCAGATAGTGTTTACATGAATAAACCCCACAGCGTAAAAGAGCAATTTTTCATACGTCAGTGTTTCAGTTTGTGGGAACATGAGTGTTGTGTGAGTTAGAACCATGAGGGACGGAGGGATAGCGGACCATGTGCGTAGGTTGTGTTGTATCCTAGCGCTTCCAGAATAAATGTAAAAGGATGTAAATGGCCAGCATAGGAAACCTTATACAGTGTTACAGTCACACTGTAAAGCACCTCTTCAAGGCTCGTTTGTTACCACAACACTATATTTCGGGAGACTCAAAATAGGATTTGGCAGTTTATATCTAAAATGTCAAAGTACACAGAAAGAACGTTGTGCTTATAATGCCGTCAGTTGGACGTGTGCAACGCTACAAATCCAAACATTTCAGAATGTCATGCAGAGAATAAACACACTTGTTTTGGAGATTTAATGCTCTCCTCTCAGGTATTCTCTTTTGGCTATGCATGCTTGGATTTCTGTCAGGGGGGAAATCTGAACATAAGGTAAAAAACAGCTTGAAACGTATGTAAACTTTCACTCAACTTACCCTGTTAAACTACTACGTTACGGTCACTTTAATCCTCTTTAATAAAGGAATTCCACTGTTGGGCAGAATAAAGAAACACAGCTGCATTGCAATGTTTTGGGTATGCGTTGGCCAGTGTTTGTGGCCAAGTGTTTGTGATGTATCATACAGTATAAACTCAGGGTGACGCATAACCCCTTTTCCCATATGTCATCATGTCTGCTATAGCCCCCACCACCACCGGCCACAAGTAACAAACACTGTCAAAACACTCATTAACTCATTCATTTGTACAGAGCCCACACACTGAGTATAAATATTTAAAAGAGCAAGCTGCACTGAACCATACTAGTCATTCATTGAAGTCACCGTGGTGTTTAGCTTTTTACCAACTTGTATTTGAGTTTATTTCACAACATCATATCTGTAACAAAGGCTGTAACATAAAAAAAGATATAAAGCTTCTAACCTGCTAATTAAAAATGAATGTTCTTTTATGAAGGTAAACAACATTTAGCCACCACAATTATGGTTTGGAATTTTACATTTTTATAAAACCCTACCAATCTTCCCATTCAATGAAAGACAATTGTAAAGTTAGCCTGTTAAGGGGGGTCATTTTATGTAGACTGGAGCTGGGGCGGTAAGCACTGTGGTTGGCTGTGATACACAGCAGCTCCACAGTTCTGTCATTTTATGAGAGGTTTAAAGACTTCTGCCAGGAAGGAAGGATGATTTAGAGACAATAGTAGTGATAGGCCAATCTGCTGGGCTGTCCACACGTCTTTGCTCAAAGGTGTATAGTATCTTCTAAAATGGCATTAAAAGGTCGGAGCGCATTCCGACAGACTGTTGAGGCTTTGAAAAACAGCCGCACAAAGTTAAACTACAGTTTTGAATAAAAGGTCCCTGGCAGATGTGCCTCAAAATCTCCCGCCACCCTTTAACTGTCACATAATGGCTATGGTGATGTATTGCGTCCCTTGCCCTGCAACCAACTGTTACCTATTGCTTTACAGAAACAAAAGACCCCTCTTGTTTTTAATATACCACTCCTTTACTTGTGAAAAATATGGCAGTTCTTATTTACAAGTCCTCCACTTATTCCACACAACTGCCTGCAGGTAAAACTCAAACACTCAGTAAAAACAGTATACAGAAAGGGAAAATGAAGGGCATGGTAAAAAAAAAAAGATATGGGGGGATGCAGGGAAAACTGCCCCCTTGAACGCAACAATTAATCAATTAGTTGGAGCAAATCAATACTCCCAGCTTGGCAGGCTGGCAGCACTCAGGTGTAATTAAAATTGTAACTATTGACAAATCAAGATGGATGGAGCACTTCCTGCCTGTTCTGCTCAGCTCTGAGAGTGATTATCTTTGTCCGACTAGTACACGTAGGGGACACAAATGTGAAGGTGTAGCTGTTTGTGCTACCGAGCGCTGCCATCTTGGAACGTGTGCAAGGCTACCTATTAGTGTGCTTGAGTCGAGGTCAAGAGCAAGTTATGCTGCGGTTCAAAGCCCTGCGCCCTAACGTCCATCTCACTCCGTCACCTTCCATTATCATCGGGTCCTTCCGACACAGTTTAGGAGGCATGGTTATGTATGAAGTGCATCCAAGCAAATGATTATCAAGATGTTAATTGAACAAATCTGAATTGCTCAAGTGTTAAGCACTTGAGCTGATGTCTTTTTCAAAATGTGGTCAATGGTCATACAACTCTCAGATTCATAGATAAGCATTTTGATAAGCAGGTTATATTCAAACCTAATTCTAGTGGAGATAAGGGACGTGGCTAAGGAAGAAATCAGCAACAGACCCTTCAAAGTATCTAACAACACCTTTGATTAGCCTCCAGTTAATTGGTGATACTGCCTTCACCTTCTTTCTTCTCTTTCTGCATCACTCCGTCTCTGTGTGTGGCACTCCACTCATAAGACATGTGTGAAGTACATCTGCTAACAAAAAGATCATTTGAACAGTGCTTGGTGTTTACATGGTGTTTGGCAGGAGTCAAAAGGAACTCTTCAAAAACAATATCACAGGCGTCCATGATCAATGTGCGAATACCAGCAGAGCACATTTTCTTTTTCGGAGATGTGAGACACGTTCCATCGAGGGAACCGAGCTTTAAATCTCTCAAGACTGGCCCTTGAGCGTCAAACAAAGACAAAAAAGGGAAATAAGAACATGCTTCAGAAATTCAAATGAGTACAGTTTTCAAAGCAACGTCAGGGATGAGTCATTTGGTGTATTTTTAAAAGAGGAGGAAATACTGGCATCGCATAGTTGAGGCATTAAGAAGACATCTCATTATTACATTCTCCCTTTTTGTAGCTCTGATTCAGCACAAAGTTCCATTTTTGGATAATTATACAAAGACACAGACTATGAATGGCAGAAGAAGAGATGTATCATTTACTGTATCCTTCTTTAAAAATGTTGAGAAGAGAAAGCCAGTAATTGGCAGTCCTATGAAAAATAAGAGTGACACATGCACCATCTTCTTTACTGACAGGTGCACAAATGGGTTGGGGAAATTGAACGTTCCACTTAAAATACTCCTTACAGTTTTCAACATAACGGATTCTGATGCCCTGTCTCTTCCATTACAACTAACATTCTAGTTTCATTTAATGCTCCTTGTGCTTCCACTTAGACATTCATCCTCATGCCCTTTCTTTCTCTTCGTCTTCAATCAATCTGCTGTTGATCTTTTATCTTCTGGGATTTGAAGAAAATCCATTTGTTAATGTCTTATCAGGGTCCAACCAATGGTGCGGCTAAACCCTAGAACAGACTACATGACTTTTTGTCTTGAAATTGCCTATTCCTGAAATGTTTTAAACATCCACACCATCCTAATGGTAAATAATTCTGCCATTATGCTTATCAAGGTGGGTTTTCAGACATTATGAAAAGTGTCTTGATTCTTCTGAGAGCAGTTTGATTATATTGTAGCCAAAATAAAGGTATCCAATGGGAGTGCATCAGGAGACTTTGGGCATGGAGGAAAAGATGGAGGACATGGACTTGAGCAAAGTGACTGTCTTTTGAGTTGTTCACATATTTTGTTATTATTATTTTTCCATCCCTTTTGACAATTTGTGGATTTCTGTAACTGGAATTACTTTTATAATAATTAGTAGACATCATCTGAGATCAGTTGTCTAACTCCAGGTCAATATTGCAACGGTCTGGGATATAAAAATATTTCGACAGTGAGTTCTATAAAGTATAAATCTTTGAGTGTATGATCACAACCGCAGCACAGAACTTGCTTTTGTACAGAAGGTAGGTTTTACATCAAATCCAGCCAATTGATAAAAATTGTGTGAAAACAATAATGGTGTCAGATAAGCGGTATAAGAGGCTGCGGTGTAAAGGATCTCAGCAGTCTACCTCACCTGAGGGATTAGAGAGAAAGCCTTCTAAATCAAAATGTTAAGGCGCCGCCATGCCTAAATATATTCAAATGTCATTAGACGATTAAATCTAAAACAAAGCTTCTGAAAATAGAAAGCCTATTCAAACCTAAATGAATAAACAGTCATTCCTTATATAATGTGTGAGTTACCTCATAACTGCTAGGTTATCCACTGAATGCATCTGGAAGAAGAAAAAGTCTCATGTTCTCTTTGTTCCGAGGTTATTATTATGTAAAGCTTAAAATGTGTTCTCTCATCAAATCAAAGCACCCTACAAATCAAAGTTAAGGCAATTACAATCTTATTCCACCCTTTCAAATGGCAACAGCTGTTTCCCTTGGTCAAAATTGCAGCGTAATTGCACACGGTAGCATATGGTTATGGCTGATTAATCCAACTGGGGGTGAAGGCCCCATTATTCCTGCATGGGATGGGTAAATAGGCAGTAGATCCAAGTACTGGGTGGATGGGTAATGGAATGGCAAAAAAAGGGAATGGGCCTTTGATGAGATGTCTGTTAAAGATGGCGCGATTGTCAGAATCGATCAGGCTCTATACCATCCCTAACTAATCCCTTAAATTGATTTGCTTGTCATCCGGCTTCTTCAAGAGAGAATAATACCGGTGATATCAAACTATGCAGGAAAGAGGAGCAGTTAAGGATAAATCCATTTTCATTCACAAAATATATGACTTTGGGCATTTGCTTTAACGCCCTTTTGTGAACCCCATGAACTACAGTTTCAGGTTGTTTTTTTTGTTTACCGTCGTTTTGTTCATCCTGCACTTTAGGGGGGGAATTTTATAGTCCCATGGGAGTCAGTCTGTGGTCGAAAGTCAGGGCGTGATGATAGCTAAAGGACTGCTCACTGGCCACTTGTACACATCCAATAGCACACACCATCTTATATATGCATACAAATTCAAATTCAACATGCAACCACACACACACTCACAAAAACATCTCCCCCAGGGAACAGCAATTACAGGGTTCAGAGGTGGTTTCCCAAGCCCCCAGCCAAACTGAGTGCATTGCTATTATAAACACACAAGGATCTGCATGAGTGAGTCAGGTTTGGGAGCCTCTTGAAGCTAGTGTCACTCTAAAGGTCCGCGCTCATTTCCATCTAGATGGATGAGGGATGATGCTGGTAAACAAGCCTTGACTCCGACTCCCCCCTGCCTTTCCCTGCATGCATAATGGCCCTCTTAAAAAGCGAGAGAAAAGTTCAAGTCCATAATCACATCCGTACCTCTGGCTTATTATTTTTTTAGGGGTCATTTTGGAGCCCACTTTGAAGGACATGTGCAGCAGGAGCAAATCACTCTCATGACTTGGCACTGTGCAGCTGAAACTGTGGTGTAAAGGTGCAGAAGGCCTCCAGGTGCTAATTTAAGAGTGCAGAATTGTGGGTTAGCTTGGCTCAGCAAATATGGAAACACAGGATAAGCTTTCACCACAGTGGTATTAAAACAAGATGAAATGCCCTACCGTAAAACCTTCAATCTACTGTTGGCACAAAACCTTGTTGAGGCCAACGTTTTATTGTAGAGCATACATGGTGCATTGAAAGCAGCAGCGGCAGCTTCAAAGGAACAACGCTGTAGTGCTATGTACTGAAAAGCTAAAAGTGCACTACAAATGTAAGGTAGCAGTGTTCTCATTGCTGATCATCAAAGGTAAAGAGGCACCACCTGTATAAAAAGGTGCAAAAGCACAACCTCAGTAGCTGTAAGACCTACACACAACACAGGCCAAATATATTAATTCCTCTGCAAGAAATCTGGCTTGCCCTAGTGCACAGCATAAGGATCAAAGGACCTGTTTAAGACTTAGTAAAAAAGAAAAGGAATCAACAGTATAATACACTACAGTCAGAGCCCCAATTAGGATATACAGTATGGCTGAACAATCATCATAAGCCCGTCACTACTAAAGACAGAAGGGAGACACATAGTACCTCTGTGTTTATTGCAGAGTCCAAATAGTTTTTCAGTCAAACATTGACCACTGTCCATCTGAGTGTATGGTGAGAATTCCCAGCTTGCCTGGATGTCCTCTTTTCCCAGTCCGTAAACAGTGTGAAAAAAACTCAAATTAATAACAATGCAATGACACAAAGGACAGCCCTGGCAAAAACCAACCAGACTCCTTTTGTGCCGTGTTCCAGACAGTGGGTAAGTTGGCAGGGGCTTGAATAGAAACTATTTCTGAATGAGGCTGCTACATTTTCACATTACTCCAACAGTTCTTGGTCTGGGCAGCGCAGTGCTTAGAAGTGAGATGAAAGGGGACAAACATACATCTTTTTTGTTTTAATCCAATAGTCATTTTTAGGATTAAATAACTGCTGTTTTGAAGCAAAAGACTGGCTTACATTTTTGTATTCAAGCTCTTAGTATGTACTCAATGAGACGAGAGATAAATGATAAGCTGTTTGCATACCAATGAAGGAAATGAGAAGCCAATGCGGTCACTGAACAGATAGTTTCAAAATGGCATTGATTGTGCCTTGTCATGATACTTTGAAACATCGTGTACAGTAGCAAGGCGTTCCTGGTGGCACCATTTTATGTAATTGCGCCAAAGTGACGCTGATCGTTTTGTGCTTATGAGGCATCTTGGCACCAATGTTTCATGGACCAGTGAGCCATAACACACAGAAATCCATGAATGTGAAGGCTTCTTGAACAGAATAAAGTTGGGGTAGCTCTAAAGGTGCAATGAGGACACTAGGTGTTTCTCAATCGCGAGTAAAGCTGCTCCAGAGCCACTATTTCAAGCATACTACGTCATCGAGTGCCGCCAAAGTACTGTTCCAATGTCCAGCATACTTGGAAATCTACCAAGCCCGGCGTACTTTGTTTGGAGAAATTTTGAGGCTGCACATGTGTAGACTCTGCGGTCTTAAAATTACCACAATGCTTTATGCACGGACCAATTTCCCCAAATCTGTGGCGGAAAATGTAAGGTGGGGCTTCTCATGTGATGCACAAGTGCACACTTGCTAGCCTGTTCCACTCATTGTTTTCCGAATGCCAGGAAGTATTCTTGCCTCGCTTCTGAAGCAAGACGCTCAGCAGACATGTGCTACCAAGCAAGCGTACTCGACATTGAGAAACACCCACTGTCACATATTCATTATCATGATGAACAGAGGAATATTTTAATCCCAAAAAAATGATGCTGTTATCCACCCAGTGAAGAAGACAAAGTTATTTTCCTGGTGGTTTCCAGGGGGTTTTCAACACAGCAATCAGTATTATAATAAAACCTGCATAATGTGTATTGACTATTATGAGTATACAGGAGAAGGAGTTTTAAAAAAAGTGCAGAGTTAGATGGGAATAGGTGAGAAGTCCACTGACGGGGTCTTCCAGGTTCATTCAAATCATCCCGAGGTTTTGCGTTCAGCCCCAGGCTTTCTTAATAATATATATCAGCACTGTTGTTAAATATTATTTATAAGGAATGTACCATTCAGTTGGGTATCTAAATAAGAATTTCACGAATAACTGTCACTTTGTCACCATTTTTACGTTTTAACTATTTTATAATATGTATGCATTCTCTCTTAAACCGAGCAAAAATCTATATTAGGCGCTTTCACACCGCAGTACTTAGTAGTTAGCAGTAAGGTTCATGAGAACTTAGTTCATGAGAACTCCTTAGTTCTCATGAACTAAGTACAGATCGCGTTCACACCAGAATCAGTTCCTGGGGGAAGGGTTAGGCAAATGAAGCCGCTGACGTCACTTCTTCTTCTTCTGCTTTGGGTTTACTGGCAGGCCGCAAAAAACTTCACGCCGTATACTGCCACCTGAAGTCCCCGGCCAGAAGTCCCCGGAGGTAGGGACTGGCTTCAGTAGAAGCTGCTGGGACTCCCAGCAGCTTCTTGCTGAAGCCTGAAGCCTTCCGAGTAAATCGCCTGAACGCCGACACCTCCTCATCTCCACCGCTCCCATGTTTTCTTTTGTGTTGCAATAAGTTAGTCTCTCTGTGTTTCTGCACTGGGCTAATGCTAATGCTAATAATGCTAATGCGAGGATNTTTTTACCAAAAAGTTCTATTTTGGTTTCATCTGACCATATGACATTCTCCCAATCCTCTTCTGGATCATCTAAATGCTCTCTAGCAAACTTCAGACGGGCCTGGACATGTACTGGCTTAAGCAGGGGGACACGTCTGGCACTGCAGGATTTGAGTCCCTGGCGGCGTAGTGTGTTACTGATGGTAGCCTTTGTTACTTTGGTTCCAGCTCTCTGCAGGTCATTGACTAGGTCCCCCCATGTGGTTCTGGGATTTTTGCTCACCGTTCTTGTGATCATTTTGACCCCACGGGGTGAGATCTTGCGTGGAGCCCCAGATCGAGGGAGATTATCAGTGGTCTTCTATTTTCTAATAATTGCTCCCACAGTTGATTTTTTCACACCAAGCTGCTTAACTATTGCAGATTCAGTCTTCCCAGCCTGGTGCAGGTCTACAATTTTGTTTTTGGTGTCCTTTGACAGCTCTTTGGTCTTGGCCATAGTGGAGTTTGGAGTATGACTGTTTGAGGTTGTGGACAGGTGTCTTTTATACTGATAACGAGTTCAAACAGGTGCCATTAATACAGTTAACAAGTGGAGGACAGAGGAGGCTCTTAAAGAAGAAGTTACAGGTCTGTGAGAGCACAAATCTTGTTTGTTTGTAGGTGACCAAATACTTATTTTCCACCATAATTTGCAAATAAATTCTTTAAAAATCAGACAATGTCATTTTCTGGATTTTATTTCTCATTTCGTCTCTCATAGTTGAAGTGTACCTAGGATGACAATTACAGGCCTCTCTCATCTTTTTAAGTGGGAGAACTTGCACAATTGGTGGCTGACTAAATACTTTTTTGCCCCTCTGTATATATAGGGGATGACATTCCCAGTGTGTTGTGCCACCTTTCTTTTATATTTTTGTGGCAATAATGTTTTTAGGGTTAGGGTTACCTTAAATTCAGATCATTATGACTATTATTATATAGATTTTCGTTAGGATTGGGGAGAAGCTACAAGAGCAATATTCATGAAACTTGGTTTTAGTGTATTATGGTCCAAGGAAGAGCAAATTAGATGTATAAAGCAAAACCGAATCACAAAGCAGATAATTTTCCACTTTTGTTACTGTTGCAAGAAAGGGCATTTGGCCGAGGTCTGCTCTGACCCTTGTTGTTCCTATTGCAAGACTGACAGACCACTTCATCACTGTGTCTTTTTAAATAGTAAATAATTGTAAACTCTACCACTTGTTTTTTCCAGGGGAGACCCACAGAGGCGTCAGCAGAGGCCAAGATCAAAAACTACGGAGAGCTCGAGGCTAAAGATTATATCCCTGGAGCTGAAGTCCTGGAGGTGGAGGAGATTGAAAAAGATGGAGAGAAAGAACAAGGTGAGCAGCTATGGTCTTGCTGCTCTGTGTATGTGTGTTGGAAGATGATCAATGTAAGGCTAATGTGCCTATTTTCCATATTGTCCAACAGATGGCTGGGAGAGCGCCAGTATCAGTGATGGTGATGACGATGGGGAGTGGGTGGACGTTCACCACTCGGGTGATGAAGACACAGCAGAAGTGGTAAGAATAAAACGTTACCGATTATTAACTGATGTTAGTTGTGTATGGTATTTGTGTTACAATATGAGTTTTGTGTGTTTCTGTCAGGCGGAGATTCTTCAGAATATGCCAGTTGAGGAAAGAAAGGTCAAAGCGGCGGCGGTCAGCGGCAGCCGGCTCCTCACTCAGGAAGACTTCAAGAAGATCCGACTCGTCCAGCTGGCCAAGGAGATCGACAACGCGCCAGGAAAGGGCCAGAAGAGGACAAATGTGGACCTCGACGAAGAGGAGGACAACAGGTTGGAAAGCTGTTTGTACAAAAAGCTTAAAGCAATATTTACACATATGAAATTGTGTTCACAATAGTTGTTGGGAGGATAAAGAGACTATGTTGTTGTTTTTTGCCCATTCTTTCAGAGGAGAGGTGCTAACCTTGAGGCATATTGAGAAACTGCATAAGAAACCAAAAGACGACAAGGACACTCGCCTGGCAACAGCAAAGGTAAACCTTTATGTTAACTGTAGAGGGATTTAAAGTATATCTGATGTGAAATCATTGTTTCCTAACCTGCTGAAACACCTTTGATTCTGAAATGTCATTAACAAGCAGTTTGTATAATGTGAGGGTAAGCAATGATACGTGGCTGCATCTTATAATTATTTCCATTACATATAATATTCCTACTGATTATTGTCTTAACTAATCATTTGGTCTATAAAATGACAGGAAAAATATATGTTTTACTATCATTGTACAACTAGAAAACACTAAATATTCACAAAATAAGAGTTGGGACCGGTACATTTCTTAGCATTTTTCATTATTTAAACTGTTTTTTGATACATTTTCTGTTGATCAAACAATTAATTGATCAACTAACCATTTCCGTTCTAATGGTGCGTTTGATTTTAGGCGGGAAGGTCAGAACGGAAGGACTTTCATAAGAAGCACCAGAAGCTCAACCCTTTCGCCAGCACCAGCAACAAGGAGAAGAGGAAGACTAAGAACTTCATGATGATGAGACACAGCGACAGCGTCAGAACTAAAGGCAAACGCTCCTTCAGAGACAAACAGGTCAGTCACACCTGTCAGAAACAGATACTGTATCTCACTGCAGATTAATTGATTTTATTGAATATAAAGTCGTAATTTAAATATTTTTTCTTTTTCAGATTGCTCTACGGGACTCACTCCTAAAAAAGAAGAAGTTGCACTAGAAGGACATGTTATGATGAATTTGCCTCGTCTGTCAAACATGGTCAGTTTATCAATGTATTATTTTCAGCATATAACCTGTATCCATTTACAATATTCTGAAATAAACAATATTTGGTCATTATTGTGTGAAGGTTTCTGTATAAGTCTCATTATTTTGTGTTCTGTTTGTTAAAGCCTTTTCTCCCTCCTTGATCAAAAGCCTCTCATTAGTCACAGTTCGACTTACTGGAATTTCAGTAATTTACCGTACAGTGCAAACTCATTGAAGTAATCACTATAACAGAGATCAAACTCTTATATGGATCAAAATGCCTGGGGAATAATTTCTATGAAAAATATGTTTGGTGTTAAAATCTTAAATATGCAGACAGTGCACTGATATACAGTAAATGGAACTCAAATCATGATGAGATGGTGTTAATGTATAATTTTAGCAAAGATTTAATTTGGCAATATAGTTATATAACAATTGTCAGACTCATTACAGTCTAACATTTCTTTACTTTGCACATTATTCTGTATTTTAGTGCCTTATTAACTTAAACCTGTGTGCAGTGAGGCAGAAGACAGATAATCTCTTTGCCATACCACTATGTGTTTATTTCAGGTTTAACTGCACACTATTTGCGGGGATGTTTTAAAGCAAATTATCTGAAGTTGAGCCCAAATATGAAGCAATAGTCTAAAATCAGCTTTGATATGAATACTTTTAGAGGTGTTAGAAAAGTTGTATGATGAACATTTATTCTTGAATTAGATTGGGAAAGCGAAGAAACTTTAGCAGTTTAGCTAGACCCTTGTACGCATTATTGCCGGACCTCTGTAATTATTTAAAAAATGTGAAACAATTTGATATTTTAAGGTATCACATTTTTAAGATTTAGAAACAAAAATACATTTACTTAAATCTGGTTGCTTTCAACCAGCATTGTGTATTGAAGCCCTTTACTGCAATGCAATACAATATTGAGAATCATAATGAAGAAGTCATTTTGCAGAACCATCCTTTTTTTCGCGGAAAAAAGCATTTGGCAGGGTTTCAGTTTCATTACGTTCCTTCAGCTGGCGTTTAATACTTAAAACTACAATTCCCATGAAGCACCTGGAATCACAACAAACGTGCCAAAAATAAAAAACATTCCGCTCAATGAAGCCGGCGTCTTAATTCTTGCTGCGACATGAGGTATCTAAATTAAATATTTTTGAAATAGCTCAACCATTGTCCAATGTCTTATAGTCATTTGTGGCATTCTAAATTTAATATTATCGCTAAACTCACGGCGTAATCCCTTCCGCTCCCTGCATGCTAACATTAGCTATACGCGGAAGCTAACTGTTTGCTAGTTGCCGTTAGCAAACAAGCCAACCGTTAACGATAATACCGTAATTGATAGTCTAGATAGCTTTATCGCACTTATTAGAGTCGGGTAGTTATTTTTCCTGGTTTCAGAGAGAGACACACTTCCATGTGGTCCAACTTTAACTATAGGATGTTATCACGGTACGTATGCGGCAACATTAACTAACATACCCCTTATAACCCGAGCTGGTCAAACAAACTAATAACTGTGTTTTAGATTTTGAATCGAGGTTTTGTCAATTGTTTTACCAATAGTTATGTGTTAACATGATTGCGATCAATATGAGCATGCTTTGGTATCACACCCGAGAAGTGTGTACAGGTCAAACATGATTCTGACTCAAGATGCTGCTAGTGATAGTTTACATTGAACTGGCTAGGCGTGCGTGATATTTGCAGTAACGTTATACGTGGTGTTTTATCCTAAATGTTTGCTTGCTTTAAATATTCTCTTTATTATAGTGTCCAGGAGTAGTTTGACACCATCTTTGTGACATACATTCGGGCATGTGCTAGAAAAAGTGTCCTGCACAGCAGTGGTGTAAAGTAACTAAGTAGATTTACTGAAGTACTGTTCTGTACTCTCTTGTATTTCAATGTCATGTGTTGATACGTTGTACTTCTATCCCCTATAATTCACAGATAAATTGTGTGTTTTACGCCATAACCTTTAGTTACTTTGCAGAATTTGTTTAATGATGTGAAATATATTCAACACGACTTTGTTTACACCTGGAGTAACATTCACAAGCTACCCTGCAGTATACAGTCATTAAAACTAGCTGCACCTTTACCAGCTTTAATAACACTCCAATGCATCAATAATAATAATCAAAACATGTAGTATACTATTCTGGTATGGACCAATCAGCATAATGAGTACTTTTACGTTTGGTACTTCAAGTTCATTTTGATGCTGATACTTTTGTACTTTTACATGAGTAACATTTTATTTGCAGGATTTTAACTTGTGACAGAGTATTCTTACCCTCTGGTAGTTTTACTTTTACTGAAGTACAAGATTGAAGTACTCTGCTCCACACTTCCATAATTAGTTGGAGATATGGGATTAACGTTGCACCATGTTTGGATGGCAAAAACGATCTACTTCTTAGGTATAGATAAAATAGTAAAACGTGCATGTGTGATGTGTAATCTGAAGAAATACATACTGTAGATGTACAATATATGTCCTGCCTTCTGCGTTTCAATAAGTCTGCTTGACAATTATCATTCCTTTTCGCAATCTGCCTCATTATCTTGAAATATTACAACAAACTTTAATTCAGATGAAAGCTCAAATAATTGTGTATTTACTGTCATAATAATAATACTGTGATCAGAGGGCAAACTATAGAAGCACAGCATTAAGTGTAGTTGCGGTGTGCTCTTGGTGTGATGAGTGCATAGAGAGGTTTTCTACACATTTATATCTAATGGGTTATTTTGGTTGCTTAATGGAGTCCCTTTTGTATGCAGATGCATTGAAATAATATGTACGCATTTAAAAATAGGTTGCTGTCGCCACATTTGTTTTTCAGTTTGTACTCAGCAGAGTCCTTTTTAAATTATTGAATATCTCACTCCTCATAAATAATACAACTTGACAATGTTATCATCTTAAGGATATGAAAGTCCTGAATCTGTCATTGAGTTAAGGGAATATTACAAAGTCCCTACGTGTGGTTGCATAGATGAAGCCTATCAGAAGTGGAGATAGAGAGCCTTTGATCACTAGTGCATATGATGTGACTTGATGTTTCTGCTCTTATAGCTGAGAGGACTAGTGATGAGGGGGCGATACACTGTCTATTCAGTGTCAGAGACATAGCTTAAGAGAGAGACGGCATCATCTGAAAGATGTGGGTGGAGCTCTGGCCTCTGGCTGTCTGCTTCAGTTTCTCTGTGAAAATATCAGCTGTGGAGATTTTTCATCAGCTTCATCAATAGGTAGGAATTGTTATGGGTTCCATTGCACAGTTGTTCTCTGCCTGATCTGCCATGTAAGCTTAGAGGAATCTGCATGTTTTATGTATTGCCTCTGTTGAAGGAATGAGTTGAAGGGGAAGTGGCACTGAAAGGGAGAGGAATACTGACCAAACTTGCTCAGCTGGCTGGCAGTGTCCCCCGCCACCGATTCCGCTTTTGTTTCCTCCATGGAAATCTGCAGAAGGTTATTTGCACGAGTTGTGGTTTCTATTTCATATTGCAAGGTATTCTTACATCATGCAGTCAAAGGCAGTGAACATTTGGCCTGCCTTTAGCTGAGAACGGGCCGATGATCTATTGTTTATCATTTCCTTCACAGCCTATCAATTGGGTATTTGGTTTCAAAAATCAATATTCAAGTTATTGTTCAAGTTTTTAGGAAAGAAACTGTGAAGATGACGTGCTGGAATCAGAGAATTTTCTCTGAAAAAATAAAGAAGAAACAATTGAATATCACAGTAGATTTTTCATTAATAATGTAATCCTCTCTACCCTATAGGTGTTGTTACCTGTAGCCAGCTATGGCTCCAGGGGATGTGGTGCCAGACCATATCAAGCAGGTGAAGCCCAAAGAGAAGCGTCCTGCGATCAAGGCACCGAAAGCAGACTGTGAGCCGGATGGGTCGTTTATCTTCGAGGCTCATGAGGCCTGGAAAGATTTCCATAACTCCCTCAGACATTTCTATGAAGTAGGAGAGCTCTGTGACGTCACGCTGAAGGTAGGTCACTCAATCTGACTCAAGTAAAGTGGGAGATTTGTTTGTCTTACAAATTTGTCAGTATTGTCATGTTAAAGGTTGCGATTAAAAAAAGTTGTATAGAATAATTAATCAGAAATTCATGTTAATTATTATCTTCTTCAATCCCTTATTCGCTGCCAAAACCACAATATTCTGTATTTTCCCCCCTGTTTTTTTAAACATGTGTTTTGTGTCTCTTTGTAGGTTGGCAGTAGGCTGATACCATGCCACAAGCTAGTGCTGGCTTGTGTGATCCCTTACTTCAGGTATGGGACATCTTTATGTTCTATTTTTTGAATATATATATATATTTGTTTACCTTGGTAATGGATATTTAATCTTAAAATTGATTTCATGTAACATTTATATAAAGAGGCTTAGATCAAATTGCTGTGTTCGTTCTGGTATGTTGATATTTGGGTTCCCACAGGTCCTTGGATCCTGTGTCTGTTATTATATCTGTGAAAACACATGAACGTGGTTTTGTTGTTCTTTTGTGTAGATGGAGATGATAACAGTGTTCTAAATATAAGAACTTCTTTAGCTGAATTCAAAAATATTTGAAACGTTGTGGTAATTTCTTCCCTCAGGGCCATGTTCCTGTCAGAGATGTCCGAGGCTAAGCAGAACCTCATAGAGATCAAGGACTTTGATGGTGACGCCATCCAGGACCTGGTGCATTTCGCTTACTCCTCAAAGCTCACATTAACTGTGGACAATGTTCAACCTCTGCTGTATGCTGCCTGCATCCTTCAGGTAAACACAAACAATCAACAACACCAAGCTTTCATGCACTTTGTCCTCCTTAGTTTGCATGAATTAAGGGTCTCTGAATTGTTGCTTTCAGGTAATACATCATCTGTTAATCCTATTTCCGTTTATTTGCTTTATCTCAGGTGGAATTGGTGGCGAGAGCCTGCTGTGAGTACATGAAGGCCCACTTTCACCCCACAAACTGCCTGGCGGTACGTACCTTCGCTGAGAGCCACAATCGCGTGGACCTGATGGACATGGCCGACCGCTACGCCTGCGAACACTTCACTGAGGTGACGGAGTGCGAGGACTTCACCTGCGTGTCTCCCAAGCACTTGCGCACCTTGTTGTCCTCCAGCGAACTCAACATTCACTCAGAAACACAGGTGTACAACGCAGCCGTGAAATGGCTTAAGGCTAACCCGCAGCACCACGAGGACTGGCTGGAACAGATCATGTCTCAGGTCAGAGAGCGCAACACTTCAAGTCATCAAAGGCTGGGGTTTAGCTTAGTCTAAAGGTCTTCTATCATGCAAAATGCACTTTTCGATGTCTTTTATACACAAATCCCCGGTGTGTCAGTAGACTCACAAAGTGTCAGAAAATAAAACCCTCTCTCTTTCCCTCCGTACCCACATCTCTTAAAACGGGGGTACAACGGAGCTGATCCAGATTTGCTGCCGATATGATGTAATATCGGAAATGTGGGCTGGCTTTACACCAACAGCCCAATCCAGGGTTCTTACAGTCATTAAAAACCTGGAAATCTAAAAGGCTAATTCCAGGCCCTGGAGAAGTTATGGAAAACAATATTTTTCCCAAGGTTTTGGAAAAGTCATGGAAATATAACTAAAGTTGCATCAAATATAATTTATATTAGATCTAATCGCCGAAATAGTAATACTATAATGATACCGTAATTTTCGGACTATTAAGGCGCACCTGAATATAAGCCGCAGCAGCTAAATTGAATGATGTGTACATATATAAACCGCACTGGACTATAAGCCGCAGGTGTTTTAATGTTTAATTACCATATGTATCCGTTCGTGCACTGAGGGGATTGTCGGGAAAGAGATGGCTGTTTGAGGAAGCTCCCATTTATTAACATTTCAACAAACAAGTTGAATATTTGCATAGCGTATTCAAGTGTTACCATTTAGTGCAATAGTAGCTACAGAACATGTACTGTGCTGTGTAAACTGTACTGTATCACATAGCGTTTCAGACACACAAACTTTTCAACTTTCAAACTCCCAGTGCACGTACCGGCAGTGATCTACAGCAGTGGTACGGGGACAAACTGTCTCGCTCTCGTAATGTCTGTCTGTCTTGCTCTCGTTCTGTCTCTCGTACCACTCTCGGTTCCACTTTTACTTTTGCGCGCTACCTGTCTCACTCTTTTCCGGCCTCCAGCTTTTCCTGCTGGAACNCCACCGGTCATTATGACGGCCCACTTCAAAAAAAGACGCCGGACGGGTCATTATGGCGTTTCCGTCTTTTCTTCCTTCTTCCTGCAGTCGGCCGTAAGTAAACGGATTGGGAACGGGGGTCCCTTGCCTAAGACCCACCACTTGCGCTTAAGCTTCGAATCACAGTAGTTTTTGTTCCTCAAGAGTACCTGATTTCCAAGAGTACTTGGAAGTGACGGTTGATGATTCATGACGCCCACTTTCGGGATGTTATCAGCTCTAAAACCGAGCCACAAATTCTCTCTTAACGTTATGTTATAATATTTTATCAATTTTGCATTTTTTACCACTGTTTCACTGTCAATAAGCCTTTAAGAATAATCTATTCGGGGTTGCTTACATTTTAGGAATATCTTATTATAATTGTTGGTCACGCTATCATACTTTTTCTTATTGGCGTGTGTTTTGGAGCCCTACTAATACTTGGACTTCTGGGCAGTTCACTGTTGAGTGGATAAGGGGTAGTTGGGAACGTGAAAAAAAATTTTTGAGGAAGATGGACTATTTGTGTTATAGTTTGTGTATTAACGTCCCTAAATAATTATTATGTTTCTGTGACACAACTTTTTGGGGACCTTTGGTGTTTGTTTCCTTTTATTGAAACTGTTTTGTAGTGACCACCTGTTGGCTATTAGGATGTTCAAGTAGTACTATTCTTTACGACTGTCCACCCACAAAAAGAGTTACAGCTCATGCGAACGAAACCATCCGTTGTCCACAGCGACTCGCAGGACGAAGTTTTCAGCTCCGTTCTTATGCACAGGACCGTAAGCCTTTTGTTACTGTCCGATCGTTTCACACGTGAACCGTAGTGGTACTCTTTCGGGGTGGACATGTCCCGGCCGGAAGTCCCCGGAGGTAGGGACTGGCTTCAGTAGAAGCTGCTGGGACTCCCAGCAGCTTCTTGCTGAAGCCTGAAGCCTTCCGAGTAAATCGCCTGAACGCCGACACCTCCTCATCTCCACCGCTCCCATGTTTTCTTTTGTGTTGCAATAAGTTAGTCTCTCTGTGTTTCTGCACTGGGCTAATGCTAATGCTAATAATGCTAATGCGAGGATTATAACATGGCGGCTTCACAAAACCTTTTGGGAGTTTTACGGGGCGTGGTTTGGATTCCGCCCAGCCAATCTGTCATAGGAACCTTTTTCTCCCACGAAAGCCCCTGCTCTCTAGCAGGGACAGAAAAGGGGGTAAAAAAGGTTCTGATGAACAAATTTTAGTTCCGGCTCTTTTTGGTGTGAACGCGACATTTCGGAACTATATCAGAACTAAAGTGGGAAAAGTACTGCGGTGTGAACGCGCCTATTGTGTTTCTTTGTATTTCTGTTGCGCAGAACTTTAATATGTATGCCACTAGCGATCACCCTATTTTCTTTTTTTAAAGTGCAAGTGTAGAAATGTAAGAACACTGACAGAGTCCCACTTAGAAATACTCTTAAACTCTTCGATTGACTGATATTGGGGAACTGTGCCAGGATCAATGAAAAGAGCCCCATTTGCAGATGCTCTGAAAGTGCTTTCCAGAGAGGAAAAAGTATTTCAGTTACACCTCTCTCTAGGACTTGCCAGTAGCAGAGACCTTGGGTGGGAAGCTAAGTTTTATTGAACGTAGCACAGTGAAACTCTAGACATCCCTCTGAGAAATCTATCACAAGACTTTGACCATGAGATTTCTGGCCAGCCCTGAATACTTAAAGCAATATGTTGTGACCTTTGCCAAAGTGCTGGTGCAGGGATCTAGGATAGCTTTGTCTTTTTTTTCTTTCAAATAATTTTACAAAGCACATCTGCTACAAGGAAACAGATATCCCCAGTCTGTCAATTAAGATGAGTGACAAATCAGGGCGTTTGTAGTCTGGAGACATTGTGACAATCCCACTGTCAGCATCATTCACACAACAAGCTCAATCAGTTTATTTTCATATTTCTTACCTTACTTTAAGCACAATCTATCACGTTCAAATAAACCCACTAAAAACGTGATCCTGCTGCTGAATGAAAGGATGACTAATATCAAAGACCAAATGTGCCGTTGTTCAAGACTCTTGATTTTAAGTGTCCCTTTATCTAAATACATATGTTGTATGTGTTATAGCCTCGTGGAATTGGCTTCTCAGGGTGTCAAGTACACACATGGCCACGCAAACACAATGTCTTGACGACTCAAGTATCTGACCATTCAGTGAAGAAGTGGATTCATCTCAAGGAAACTAAAGATGAATGCACAGGATTTACAAAAGTCTTAAAGGTCCCATATCATGCTTTTCCGGTTATTACCCGTCCCCTTGGGTGTTATGAAGGTTTTTTTGCATGTAAACGGTCTGCAAAGTCACAAACCCTCAAAGTACACCCTGTAGCGAGTAAAACTCTAACACAGAAAATACCTGTCTGTGCTGCCACAGAACGCCTTGTTGGAGATTTCTCTTTTTCCATTGTTTTCTTCCCAGGTACAGTGACGTGCCCATACCCAAATGGACCCATTGGTCCAAATGGACCAATCCGTGGAGCCGTTACGTCCGCGGAGCCGTTAGGTTAAGTCCGTGGATTGGTCCAAATGGACCAAACCGCAGACTTCCTCACACACACACACACACACACACTCAATCTTTTCTCAGCTGCAGCTCCCCCAAATGTCTCCTCCCTGAGACGGCGGGATGCGGCAAGGCTGTGAGTCGGTGTGTGAGCACACACACAATCTCCCAGCCAGGCTGCGGGTGTGTGTGTGTTCGAGCTGGTTTCGGGCTGGGTTTCTCTGGGTTTCGCTGTCTCGCAGACGGCCACTGGCTCATAGAGAGGGGGGGCAGGAGCTCCAACAAGCCGTTTAGGACTCTATAACCTATACAGTATACAACCCGTATGCATTAAGACGTAGTGAGGTGGAGACGTCTAATCAGACTGATCGATGTACGAGCTGACAATCCTCGAAAATCTCCCTTCAACCTCCTTGAAGTAAGGGCAGTTTCCGCACGGTGAGTCTAATTGTAGGTATCCCATCCACACCCTGTCACCCACACACACACCCCCCCCCCGACCGACCTTTGGACGGACGTAATCTTAATCGGATAATGTACCGACAAACGACTGTTCCTACGTTCGCGTGTTTTTCCCCCCTACAAAAATCTCCTGGCAGGGGCAAAAACGATGAGATAACCTGGTACCAGGGGGACTGTGTCATTTATCGGTCATTCCTTACCAGAGAGGTAAAAATGTAGACCATCTTCTCCTAACTTTAACACCCACCCCCGGTCTTACTTTCTACGTGTCCGTCCAAAACCACTCGAGGAGGGAACTGACGAAGACTTCCTTTATTTTAACCCTAGTTAAGTCAGGGTCCCGCTGTTTCATCCCGTGTATTAGGTATTCTTCATGTCGTCTTACAAGACTCTTCGATGACTCTACCGAGAGCTTACTTCTCACTTCGATACTTCATTTGTAAACCAATTAGAAATGTTCCAGGGGTACCAGTTACAGGTAAAGAAATGATCGCTCAGGCTATTAAGGGGTAAACTTCATATTGATTTTTATCCTAAATGTAACAGTTTACAGGTTAGCGTTAACCAAAGAGTATCGTCGTAGGAAGACAATAGCAATTA